>NW_019942714.1:27510-144224 GCF_002910315.2 Salvelinus sp. IW2-2015 | reverse complement strand
GGTGGCAGAGAACGCCTTTGGTATTGTCCCATAGCACAAATCAAGAGTCCTATTTTTCCTAGTGTGACATTTCACATACTGATGGTATGTGCCAGGACTTTGCGCAAGGTACAGTTGTTAAAATCCCCTAAAATAAATTTGGGGTGCGTCGGGGGAGATGGATTCCAGTTTCTGTGACAGATTATAAATAATCTCTGATGCCTTTGTTATATTGAGAATGCTGTTCATCGACTACAGCTCAGCATTAACACCATAGTACCCTCCAAACTCGTCATCAAGCTCGAGACCCTGGGTCTCGACCCCGCCCTGTGCAACTGGGTCCTGGACTTCCTGACGGGCCGCCCCCAGGTGGTGAGGGTAGGTAACAACATCTCCACCCCGCTGATCCTCAACACTGGGGCCCCACAAGGGTGCGTTCTGAGCCCTCTCCTGTACTCCCTGTTCACCCACGACTGCGTGGCCATGCACGCCTCCAACTCAATCATCAAGTTGCGGACGACACTACAGTGGTAGGCTTGATTACCAACAACGACGAGACGGCCTACAGGGAGGAGGTGAGGGCCCTCGGAGTGTGGGGTCAGGAAAATAACCTCACACTCAACATCAAACAAAACAAAGGAGATGATTGTGGACTTCAGGAAACAGCAGAGGGACACCCCCTATCCACATCGACGGGACAGTAGTGGAGAAGGTGGAAAGTTTTAGTTCCTCGGTGTACACATCACGGACAAACTGAATTGGTCCACCCACACAGACAGCGTTGTGAAGAAGCGCAGCAGCGCCTCTTCAACCTCAGGAGGCTGAAGAAATTCAGCTTGTCACCAAAAGCACACAAACTTCTACAGATGCACAATCGAGAGCATCCTGTCGGGCTGATCACCGCTGGTACGGCAACTGCTCCGCCCACAACCGTAAGGCTCTCCAGAGGGTAGTGAGGTCTGCACAACGCATCACCGGGGCAAACTACCTGCCCTCCAGGACACCTACACCCACCGATGTCACAGGAAGGCCATAAAGATCATCAAGGACAACAACCACCCGAGCCACTGCCTGTTCACCCGCTATCATCCAGAAGGCGAGGTCAGTACAGGTGCATCAAAGCGGGGACCGAGAGACTGAAAAACAGCTTCTATCTCAAGGCCATCAGACTGTTAAACAGCCACCACTAACATTTACTGGCCGCTGCCAACATACTGACTCAACTCCAGCCACTTTAATAATGGGAATTGATGGAAATTATGTAAAAATGTATCACTACCACTTTAAACAATGCCACTTAATATAATGTTTACATATCCTACATTACTCATCCATATGTATAGACTGTACACTATACCATCTACTGCATCTTGCCTATGCCGTTCTGTACCATCACTCATTCATATATCTTTATGTACATATTCTTTATCCCTTTACACTCGTGTGTATAAGGTAGTAGTTGTGGAATTGTTAGGTTAGATTACTTGTTGGTTATTACTGCATTGTCGGAACTAGAAGCACAAGCATTTCGCTACACTCGCATTAACATCTGCTAACCATGTGTATGTGACAAATAAAAATTTGATTTGATTTGCCGTGCAATTGTGTGTAGCTTATGCCTGCCCATACCATAACCCCACAGCCACCATGGGTCACTCTGTTTACAATGTTGACATCAGCTAACCCCTCACCCACACTGCCATCTGAAACCAGGATTCACATGTAAAAAATAGATGACAGCCATCAAAGGAAAGTTGTAGCCAAAGAACACTCCAAATATCACGAAGAGGTGATATCGTACATAAACTAAAACAAAGATTCTCACTGTCATCGTTTCTATAATGTTGTTGACTTAATATTTTGGTTCTCTGTGTCTCCGGATTCATGGACACCCAAATATCACTTATGTATATTTTTACATGGCCTATTAATTGACATGGCCACAATATTTCTCTTATAGTTTATGCAATCATTTTCCATTTACCTTGAAACATATGATCATTATAATTTTTGACATTGCTGTGTCTCAATAGGAGCTAAGTGCAATGGTCAGGTCATTCTGAGGAAGACGTTAGTCATCTGTTCGCATCCTGTACAATCCATTAACCTGAGCAAAAATAAATACATCTCTGCTTTATATTGTCGAGTGCTCCAACTCCTTTTTACCTCAAATTAGTATTTTCTGACGTTTTTCCTTGGTAAGCCATTCTCATTTATAAAATACAGTTACAGTGGCTTGCGAAAGTATTCACCCCCTTGGCATTTTTCCTATTTTGTTGCAATACAACCTGGAATGAAAATACATTTTTGGAGAGTTTGTATCATTTGATTTAAACAACATGCCTACCACTTTGAGGATAATGTTACGGCTGTCTAATTCCTCCTCGGATGAGGAGAAGGAGTAAGGGTCAGACCAAAACGCAGAGTGGTTAGTGTTCATTATTTACTGAAAGGAAACAAAACACTTCAAAATACAAAACAACCAACAAACGTGACAAAACCAAAACAGTCCTGTGTGGCACAAAACCTGACACAGGAACAAACACCCACAAAACACACCTGAAACCCAGGCTGCCTAAGTATGATTCTCAATCAGGGACAACGATTGACAGCTGCCTCTGATTGAGAATCATACCAGGCCGAACACAAAACCCCAACATAGAAAATCACACATAGACAGCCCACCCCAACTCATGCCCTGACCAACTAAATAAATACAAGAAAAAGGAAAAACAGGTCAGGAACGTGACAGATAAAATATTTTTTCTTGTGAAACAAACAAGAAACAAGACAAAAGAAACTTGAGCATGCATAACTATTCACCCCCCAAAGTCAATACTTTGTAGAGCCACCTTTTGCAGCAATTACAGCTGCAAGTCTCTTGGGGTATGTCTCTATAAGCCTGGCACATCTAGCCACTGGGATTTTTGCCCATTCTTCAAGGCAAAACTAATCCAGCTCATTCAAGTTGGATGGGTTTCGCTGGTGTACAGCAATCTTTAAGTCATACCACAGATTCTCAATTGGATTGAGGTCTGGGCATTGACTAGGCCATTCCAAGACATTTAAAAGTTTCCCCTTAAACCACTCGAGTGTTGCTTTAGCCTGGAAGGTGGGAAGGTGAACCTCCGTCCCAGTCTCAAATCTCTGGAAGACTGAAACAGGTTTCCCTCAAGAATTTCCCTGTATTTAGCACCATCCATCATTCCTTAAATTCTGACCAGTTTCCCAGTCCCTGCCGATGGAAAAACATCCCCACAGAATGATGCTGCCATCACCATGCTTCACTGTGGGGATGGTCTTCTCGGGGTGATGAGAGGTGTTGGGTTTGTGCCAGACATAGCGTTTTCCTTGATGGCCAAAAAGCTCAATTTTAGTCTCATCTGACCAGAGTACCTTCTTCCATATGTTTGGGGAGTCTCCCACATGCCTTTTGGTAAACACCAAAAGTGTTTGCTTATTTTTTTCTTTAAGCAATGGCTTTTTTTCTGGCCACTCTTCCGTAAAGCCCAGCTCTGTGGAGTGTATGACTTAAAGTGGTCCTATGGACAGATAGTCCAATCTCCGCTGTGGAGCTTTGCAGCTCCTTCAGGGTTATCTTTGGTCTCTGTGTTGCCTCTCTGATTAATGCCCTCCTTGCCTGGTCTGTGAGTTTTGGTGGGCGGCCCTCTCTTGGCAGGTTTGTTGTTGTGCCATATTCTTTCAATTTTTTAATAATGGATTTAAATGGTGCTCCGTGGGATGTTCAAAGTTTAAAATATGTTTTATAACCCAACCCTGATCTGTACTTCCCCACAACCCCTGACCTGTTTGGAGAGCTCCTTGGTCTTCATGGTGCCGCTTGCTTGGTGGTGCATCTTGCTTCGTGGTGTTGCAGACTCTGGGGCCTTTCAGAACAGGTGTATATATACTGAGATCACGTGACAGATCATGTGACACTTAGATTGCACACAGGTGGACTTTATTTAACATATTATGTAACTTCTGAAGGTAATTGGTTGCACCAGATCTTATTTAGGAGCTTCATAGCAAAGGGGGTGAATACATATGCACGCACCACTTTTCCATTTGTGATTATTTTTAATTTTTTTTAAACAAAATTGGAAAAACGCCAAGGGGGATGAATACTTTTGCAAGGCACTGTATATAAGATTCAGAATCGAGAATGAAGAAAGTATTGCAAGAACAGGTTGAAAAATTGCTTCTGTCCCTTTCTACTAGCCAAGGTATATGAGGGCTACTGGAAGAATTCACATATCGCTGTTTTAATGTATAGCTAATAAGAGTCTCTTACATTTTAACCAAAATATAAATGCACTACAGTACATGACCAAAAGTAAGTGGACACCTGCTTGTCAAACATCTCATTCCAAAATCATGGGCATTAATATGGAGTCCCCCCTTTGCTGCTATAACAGCCTCCACTCTTCTGGGAAGGCTTTCCATTAGATGTTGGAACATTGCTTTGGAGACTTGCTTCCGTTCAGCCACAAGAGCATTAGTGGGGTCGGGCACTGATGTTGGGCGATTAGGGTTGGCTCACAGTCGGCGTTCCAATTCATCCCAAAGGTGTTCCATGGGGTTGAGGTCAGTGCTCTGTGCAGGCCAGTCAAGTTCTTCCACACCGATCTCACAAACTCTTTCTGTATGGACTATGCTTTGTACACGGGGGCATTGTCATGCTGAAACAGGAAAGGGCCTTCCCCAAACTGCTGCAGAAAAGTTGGAAGAACAGAATCGTCTAGAATGTCATTGTATGCTGTAGCGTTAAGATTTCCCTAACGGGCCTAGCCCGAACTATGAAATACTGCCCCAGACCACTATTCCTCCTCCANAGACTCTGGGGCCTTTCAGAACAGGTGTATATATACTGAGATCACGTGACAGATCATGTGACACTTAGATTGCACACAGGTGGACTTTATTTAACATATTATGTAACTTCTGAAGGTAATTGGTTGCACCAGATCTTATTTAGGAGCTTCATAGCAAAGGGGGTGAATACATATGCACGCACCACTTTTCCATTTGTGATTATTTTTAATTTTTTTTAAACAAAATTGGAAAAACGCCAAGGGGGATGAATACTTTTGCAAGGCACTGTATATAAGATTCAGAATCGAGAATGAAGAAAGTATTGCAAGAACAGGTTGAAAAATTGCTTCTGTCCCTTTCTACTAGCCAAGGTATATGAGGGCTACTGGAAGAATTCACATATCGCTGTTTTAATGTATAGCTAATAAGAGTCTCTTACATTTTAACCAAAATATAAATGCACTACAGTACATGACCAAAAGTAAGTGGACACCTGCTTGTCAAACATCTCATTCCAAAATCATGGGCATTAATATGGAGTCCCCCCTTTGCTGCTATAACAGCCTCCACTCTTCTGGGAAGGCTTTCCATTAGATGTTGGAACATTGCTTTGGAGACTTGCTTCCGTTCAGCCACAAGAGCATTAGTGGGGTCGGGCACTGATGTTGGGCGATTAGGGTTGGCTCACAGTCGGCGTTCCAATTCATCCCAAAGGTGTTCCATGGGGTTGAGGTCAGTGCTCTGTGCAGGCCAGTCAAGTTCTTCCACACCGATCTCACAAACTCTTTCTGTATGGACTATGCTTTGTACACGGGGGCATTGTCATGCTGAAACAGGAAAGGGCCTTCCCCAAACTGCTGCAGAAAAGTTGGAAGAACAGAATCGTCTAGAATGTCATTGTATGCTGTAGCGTTAAGATTTCCCTAACGGGCCTAGCCCGAACTATGAAATACTGCCCCAGACCACTATTCCTCCTCCACCAACCTTTACAGTTGGCACTATGCATTCAGGCAGGTAGCTTTCTCCTGGCATCCGCCATACCCAGATTTGTCCATCGGACTGCTAGATGGTGAAGCATGATTCATCACTCCAGAGAACATGTTTCCACTGCTCCAGAGTTCAATGGCAGCAAGCTTTATATCATTCCAGCCGCCGCTTGGCATTGCGCATGGTGATCTTAGGCTTTTGCACGGCTCCTTGGCCATAGAAACCCATTTCATGAAGCTCCCGACGAACAATTATTGTGCTGACGAACAGTTATCGTGCTGACGTTGCTTCCAGAGGAATCGGTAGTGAGTGTTGCACCCGAGGACAGACACTTTTTACGCGCTTCAGCACTCTTGCGGTCTTGTTCTGTGAGCTTGTGTGGCCTACCACTTCGCTGCTGAGCCGGCGTTGCTCCTAGATGTTTCCACTTCCCAATAACACCACGTACAGTTGACCTTGGCAGCTCTAGCAGGGCAGAAATTTGGAGAACTGACTTTTTGGAAAGGTGGAATCCTATGATGTTGCCACGTTGAAAGTCACTGAGCTTTTCAGTAAGGCCATTCTACTGCCAATGTTCGTCTATGGAGATCACAAGGCTGTGTGCCTTATTTTATACACCATTCAGCAATGGGTGTGGCTGAAATAGTCTAGTCCACTAATTTGAAGGGGTGTCCACATACACTATATATACAAAAGTATCTTCTAAATTGCCAAAATTGCACCCAATAAAATTACAGAGGCTTAAACTGTAGTTTGCCTACAGTAACTCTGTAGGCTATAACGATGACTCTGCAACACATGGTGACAGTAGTTGCTAGTGATGGGATGATTGATTCGCGGAGCTCCGATGCTGTTTTCAAAGCACTACTGATCCGAATGTACCGATGCTTGTTTCAAAGTAACAGCATCACGTTATAAATTACGTCTGAAGCTTTGTTTGATCAAGTGGTTTTTGAAACCGTATTTTGCAAAATACGAAATCCCACTGATTTCGCTGTGGTTCCGGTGCTTTCTTCGATTCCAAGTTGCTCTTGAAACACCGACCTTTACTTGACACCATACTTACAATGTAGTTAGGATTATTTAATGTAGTGTCARCTGAACGGTAGTTTAGCAGGTAGAGTTGAAAATTGTTTTGCGACACCATACTTTCTGCAAATTGTTGTTCAAACAATTCATATTATTTAGTAAAGTATAAGCTTCTATCCTAAATAATGCCATACATTCAGTTTTTGACAGCAAAAAAATGGTATTCACAACAAAAAATGGAAGCATGATGGAAGGTGCGAACCTGTAACGGTAACTAATAGGAGGCTAACCACTGCGCCTCAGAGATTTAATTAATATTGTTTAAAAAACTTCTACTGTATATGAACATCAAACACTGCTTTTCATTACTGACCAGAAGATGTCACTAAAGTGTCAAAAGCTCAGAGTAATTAACCTTTCTCGGGAACAGGCCCAGATCCCCGTGATTTGCGTGAAAAGGAGGTGGAGAAAAAAGGTCCGGAGGGCAGGCTGCCTTCTGAGAATTAGTAGGCGATCGAATAAACCCCCACTTCCTTCCATTCTGCGAGCAAATGTGCAATCTCTGAAGAATAAAATAGATGACCCACGCGGAAGATTAAACTACCAACGGGACATTCAAAACTGTAATATCTTATGCTTCACGGAGTCGTAGCTGAACAACGATACTATCAGCATACAAATGGTTATACACTGCACCGGCAGGATAGAACAGCGGCGTCTGGTAAGACAAGGGGCGGCAGACTATGTATTTTTGTAAATAACATCTTATCTAAGGAAGTCTCGAGCTATTGCTCGCCTGAGGTAGAGTATCTCATGATTAGCTGTAGACCACACCATTTACCTAGAGAGTTTATCTATATTTTTTGTAGCTGTTGACATACCACCATAGTCAGAGGCTGGCACTAAGACAACATTGAATGAGCTGTATTCCGCCATAAGCAAACAAGAAAACGCTCACCCAGAGGCGACGCTCCTAGTCGCCGGGGACTTTAATGCAGGGAAACTAAAATCCGTTTTACCAAATTTCTATCAGCATGTTAAATGTGCAACCAGAATGAAAAGAACTCTGGTCTACCTTTACTCCACACACAGAGATACATACAAAGCTCTCCCTCGCCCTCCATTTGGCAAATCTGACCATAATTCTATCCTCCTGATTCCTGATTAAAAGGAAAAAATTAAAGCAGGAAGCACCAGTGACTAGATCAATAAAAAAGTGGTCAGATGAAGCAGATACTAGGCTACAGGACTGTTTTGCTAGCACAGACTGTAATATGTTCCCGGGACTCCTCCGATGGCATTGAAGAGTACACCACATCAGTCATTGGCTTCATCAATAAGTGCATCGATGACGTCGTCCCCACAGTGACCGTACGTACATACCACACCCAGAAGCCATGGATTACAGGCAACATCCGCACAGAGCTAAAGGCCAGAGTTGCCTCTTTCAAGGAGCGGGACTCTAACATGGAAGGTTATAAGAAATCCCGTTATGCCCTCGGACGAATCATAAAACAGGCAAAGCGTCAATACAGGACTAAGATCAAATCGTCCTACACCGGCTCTGACGCTCGTCGGATGTGGCAGGGTTTGCAAACCATTACAGACTACAAAGGGAAGCACAGCCGAGAGCTGCCCAGTGACACGAGCCTACCAGAAGAGCAAAACTACTTCTATGCTTGCTTTGAGGAAAATAGCACTGAAACATGCATGAGAGCACCAGCTGTTCTGGAAGACTGTGTGATCACGCTCTCCGCAGCCGATGTGAGTAAGACCTTTAAACAGGTCAACATTCACAAGGCCACAGGGCCAGACGGATTACCAGGACGTGTACTGCGAGCATGCGCTGACCAACTGGAAAGTGTCTTCACTGACATTTTCAACCTCTCCCTGTCCGAGTCTGTAATACCAACATGTTTTAAGCAGACCATAGTGCCTGTGCTCAAGAACACTAAGGTAACCTGCCTAAATGACTACAGACCCGTAGCACTCACGTTTATAGCCATGAAGTGCTTTGAAAGGCTGGTCATAGCTCACATCAACACCATTAACCCAGAAACTCTAGAACCACTCAATTTGCATATCGCCCTAACAGATCCACAGATGATGCAATCGCTATTGCACTCCACACTGCCCTTTCCCACATGGACAAAAGGAACACCTATGTGAGAATGCTATTCCTTGACTACATCTAAGCGTTCAACACCATAGTGCCCTCAAAGCTCATCAATAAGCTAAGGACCCTGGGACTAAATTCCCTCTGCAACTGGATCCTGGACTTCCTGACGGGCCGCCCCCAGGTGGTAACGGTAGGCAACAACACATCGCTGATCCTCAACACAGGGGCCCCTCAATTGTGCGTGCTCAGTCCCCTCCTGTACTCCCTGTTCACTCATGACTGCACGGACAGGCACGACTCCAACACCATCATTAAGTTTGCCGATAACACAACAGTGGTAGGCCTGATCACCGACAACGACGAGACAGCCTATAGGGAGAAGCTCAGAGACCTGGCTATGTGGTGCCAGGACAACAACATCTCCCTCAACGTGATCAAGACAAAGGAGATGATTGTGGACTACAGGAAAAAGAGGACTGAGCACGCCCCCATTCTCCTTGACGGGACTGCAGTGGAGCAGGTTGAGAGCTTCAAATTCCTTGGTGTCCACATCACCAACAAACTAACATGGTCCAAGCACACAACAAAACCTATTTCCCCTCAGGAGACTGAAACGATTTGGCATGGGTCCTCAGATCCTCAAAAGGTTCTACAGCTGCACCATCGAGAGCATCCTGACCGGTTACATCACTGCCTGGTATGGCAACTGCTCGGCCCTACAGGGCACTACAGAGGGCAGTGCGAACGGCCCAGTACATCACTGGGGCCAAGCTTCCTGCCATCCATGACCTCTATATCAGGCGGTGTCAGAGGAAGGCCCTAAAAATTGTCAAAGACTCCAGCCACCCTAGTCATAGACTGTTCTCTCTGCTACCGTACGGTAAGCGGTAACGGAGTGCCAAGTCTAGGACCATGAGGCTTCTAAATAGCTTCTATCCCCAAGCCATAAGACTTCTGAACACCTAATCAAATTCGGTACCCAGACTATTTGCATTAACCCCCCCTCCCTCTTTTACACCGCTGCAACTCTCTGTTGTTATCATCTATGCATAGTCACTTTAATAACTCTACCTACATGTACTTATCACCTCAACTAACCGGTGCCCCCGCACATTGACTCTGTACCGGTACCCCCCTTTATATAGTCTCGCTATTGTTGTTTTACTGCTGCTCTTTAATTACTTGTTACTTTTATTTCTTATTCTTATCTGTAATTCTTTTAAACTGCATTGTTGGTTAGGGGCTCGTAAGTAAGCATTTCACTGTAAGGTGAAACCTGTTGTATTCGGCGCATGTGACTAGTAAAATTTGTTTTGATTTGATAAGCTTCTGTCTTAAACATCCAAAATAATGCCATAGATTGTTTTTTTATATTGTAAACTTGAAGGCAAAAAAAGGGAAGAATGATATAAAATGCAAACCTGAGATCCCAACTGATTTTGGGCTATGGAGTTTTGACAAAAACAGTGGCAAATGTTTTTTACATCTGATAATCAGATGCTGCTATATTGCTGACCAGCAGATGTCACTAATGTGCATTATGAACAGATAATGAAGCTCCGAGTAATGAACTGGTTTTCAGCACATTTTGGTGAAAGTGCCGAAGCCTTCAGAAAGCCTCGGTTTCCCATCACTAGTAGTCAGTGACACTGGATACTAATATCAGCCTCCCAGGGCCTGTGCTACCTGAAACATTAGGCGGTGAAAGGAAATCCAAGGGTGTATTCATTTCGGAAACTGTTTACCGTTTAAGAACCAAAGGGACGGAAACAGAGCAAAACCAGAGTTTATTTTGGACAAGATCATGTAGGTCCGTCCGCTTTCTGTTCCATTTGCTTCCGTTTAAGAAAAGTTTTGCAACCAATCTTTTGACCAATCACATCAGCTCTGAATGTGATTGGTCAAAAGACCAATTAGTGGAAAAAACATCAGAATTGTTCTGCCTGTGTACCTGCAGCCATATTGATGTCTAAGCTGATGATTTACTTTGGAATGGACTAATCAATTGGAAGAGTGGTGTTCTATTCAAAATGGGACCCACTTATCTAATGGCTACACATTTATGTGGGCTTGGGTCACAGATTGGTCACATTATCAGCTGTGTAATCAGCCAGCCAGAGAGCAGGGGCGCCTTCAGTATGACAAAACGTTGTGCAACGTTGAATTCAAAGGAAAAGTACTGTACTGAACGACCAGTGAAGAATGGTGTGATCATGGTGGCCCAGAGGGAGATTGTATGGTGTGTGCTGCATGAGTTTTGTGATTTCAAATGGTCACAGTTATCGATCAGGGCACACAGACAAAACGATAGCAAATGTACCTCAAAAGTTGCTGAAGAGTGGTGCGGAAAACGTGTCATTAGGTACAAACCGTCACACAACGTAGTAACAATTGAATTGAACTGAATGCACCCCAGAGGTATATAACAAATGGAACCGAACAGAATAAAACTGAACAAAATGGGGTGGGACCTACCTGAATTTATTCAATAGGAACTTTAGTTGTTGTTGCAAAACGTTTCCTCTACGAAACGAAACGTTTTGCTCCGGTGTGCACTAATGAATACATGACACCAGCACTCACCCAGTTAAGGCAGAAAGGCTCTCACAGGGAAGTTCTACTGGGCTGGTATCTCACTCCATAGCTGCTGGGGGTTTCTAGTGTGGTGGCGTATCAAAAGACTGCTATGGCTTCTGGGCTCACTTTCAGGTAAGTTCAATTGCTGAATTAATTGTCTTCTGTTTGTTCGTAAGTTGGTAAAGTGGTTTATGGTGACCTATTTCTAATTCCAATGTTTTACAGGGCCTTCTGGATTTGTTTTCTATTGTTTGACGGTGCTAACTGTTTACCTGCCCAAAAAGGTGCGAATTCTGCAGACACAGGTCCATTTGCATATTGACCAGAATAGTACAGCAACCTTAATAATATTAAACCACGTGTGAAACTCATTCCACGGAGTGACGATTGTCTGCGGGTTCTCTCCCCCCTTGTACTTGATGGATTAATTAAGGTCACTAACCAGTAAGGCACTCCCCTCACTTGGTTGTCTAGGTCTTAATTGAAAGGAAAAACCTGCAGACACTCAGTCGTCCATGGAATGAGTTTGACACCACTGGGCTAAACTTTACACCTTGTTTGTCCTCAGGAAACCCTGTTCTGCGTGAATATCCTTTCAGTAACATTGAGTCCAACAGTTATGGAGGTGTGCCTGTCCCGTATGGAGATGACTCAGGCCTCCTGAACTCTGGAGGCTTCCCAAGGTCTGGTTCGGACTCTGGCTCTGCTGGCATAAGCTACCAGTTTAGTGGAGGGAAACCAGTCCCCAGCTTTGTCTCTGTGCAGAGAGAACCAGTCCCCCAATCCCAGGAGCCTGGGCAATACACACAACTTGTCTCCACTCCAACTAAACCAAAGCCTACGCCAAGCAGATTAAGCCTCGCCAAGGGTGGAACTGTCCCAAACGAATATGTGCCAAGAGAAACCGTGGAGCAGGCAAACTACCCCAGTCACTCCAGCGTTTATCACAATCATGTTTCTAGCCATTCTGGATCTGCCCAGACCGGAACCTCCACAGTGCATGAGCCCAATGAGTTTCTCAGCTCCGTCCGACACCTTTGTTCAAGGGCCTGAATATGCTAGCACTGGTAAGGATGTCCAAACTCCCTACAACCCTTTGCATGAGAGGCCAGCACTGAGCAGCATTGTCAAGGATGTCAGTTTTGCAACCATTCATGATTTAAAACAATTTGTGAAGTCTATGAGGAACAGCTTCCTTAAGCCAGATCGACCTTTCCAAACAATCTTTGACAACAATGAACAAGTCCCCAGCATTCAGCTGCCAAGCCAAATATCCAAAACCAGCTATGTCCCTATTGATCAAAGGCTTGCCCAAAATGGCTACAGTTCAACCTGGGGTTTGAGAGAGCCAGTCCGTACTGGATCCAACCAGAATGAATGGGTCACAACCATCATCCTACAGCCCAATGAGCCTCTCCAAAGCCCCAGTGCAAGGACATCTGTCCCTGATCCTCTCATCTATACCCAAGATCCAGATTCTCACAGTGGTTATTATGGCTGTAAATGCCCTGATCCTGTACCCTTGTATCATTCTAACAAAGTCCCCGTAGGGGAATCTGTTTCAAATACTTATGGAAGCCTTGCTAATGCTGGCTCAACCTTTGGAAACGATAGTGGTGCTAATAACAGTTTTGCGGCCCAGACTGAACAAGTCCCTAATGTCAAGAAGCCGTTCAAAGTGTCAAAAACTGGCTATGCCCCTACTATACAAAGGCCTTCCCCTTCCAGTTCTTCCTCTGGCCAGGATGGACAAGTGTTGTCTTCCAAGAGTGGTGGCTACCTGAGTGCCCCAAGACTCAGCCCCCCTCTCCCATTCATCCCATTCCCTTATACCCTGGGTCATGGGAAGACTTCTCCATCTGAATTCTACAAATCTGCACAAACTGGTCATGTCCCTATTGTGCAGAAACCTTCCCTGTCTAGACCTTTCTCTGTTCAAGGCTCTCCTAGCAGTAGTGACTATGTGATTACCTCAAAAGTTAATCCAGCTATCCAATTTCCCAAGCCCACAAGCTACCAGCCAGGTCCCAGGAAGATGTCTCCTTCCGTCTCTGAGCAGCGCCAGCAAATCCCCATTGAACAAGGAACCAAAAATGTAGCCTACAAACCAAGTAACTTTCATAATGCCGACTCTAGGTTTGGAAGCTATGCAGCTGTCTCTATCAGTTATAATGCTCAGGGTGAACAAGTTCCCAATGTCCAGTCGTCAAGCAAAGCATCCCATACTGGCTATGCCCCTAATGTACAAAAACATTCCCACTCTTCCACTGGACAAGGTGGTCCTTACAAAACTGGTAGCTATGTGAGCGACCCAAAGATCAGTCCCCCTAGCCAATCAATATTATTTCCCAAGGCAACAAACTACCAGTCCTCTGGTCATTCAGTTTCTGAGCAGCAGAACAAAGTCCCAATTAATCGGACTCAGAAGCCCAAAGACATGACCTCCAGACCCGGGGTCCAGCTTCCAGCATCCAGTGGCTTTGGAAACTATGTAGGTGACTCTAGCAGTTTGGATGCCCCTAATGACATAGTTCCCAATGCCCAGCAGCCAAACAAAGTGTCACAAACTAGCTATGTCTCCAGTGTACCAAGACCTGCCCCCTCCAGCTTTTCTGGCCTAGATAGACAAGGCTTCTCTAGTCAATCCATCTTATTTCCCAAGCCCACAAGCAACCAGCCCTTGGGTCAAGGGAAGACATTTCCTGTCTCTGAGCAACAGGTGAAAATCCCCATCAGCAAGAAGCCCAAATATGTGACTTCCAGACCCGGGGTCCAGCTTCCTGCATCCAGTGGCTTTGGAAACTATGTAGGTGACTCTAGCAGTTTGGATCCCCCTAATGACATAGTCCTCAATGCCCAGCAGCCAAACAAAGTGTCACAAACTAGCTATGTCTCCAGTGTACCAAGACCTGCCCCCTCCAGCTCTTCTGGCCTAGATAGACAAGGCTTCTCTAGTCAATCCATCTTATTTCCCAAGCCCACTAGCAACCAGCCCTTGGGTCAAGGGAAGACATTTCTTGTCTCTGAGCAACAGGTGCACATCCCCATCAGCAAGAAGTCCAAACATGTGACCTGCGGAACCAGTGTCCAGCACCCTGTATCCAGTGGCTATGACTCTACCCAGACTGGAGGTTTTCCTCAGAGCAGTGGAAGCTATGTGAGCACTCAGGGAGTCAGCCCACCCACCATCCCATCTAAAAGGGAAACAGTCCCTAACATTGTCTCAGAGCAAAATGTCAAAGTCCCTGTTAAACAAGGGGCAAAAGAAGTGCCTTACAAACCCTGTGGCTTTGGAAATTACATGAATTATGTTGACTCCTCTTTTGGAGCTAATAAAGTTGACTCCAGCAGTTTTGATTTACATGAAGAACAAGCTGCCCAAATCCATCAGCCCAGCAAAGTATCACAAGCTGGCCATATCCCTCTTCGTCCTTATATTGGTAAAGGCCATATGAGTGCCTCAGGAGTTGGCCCCACTCAACCAGCCATCCCATTACCCAAGTGTTCTGGTCAAGGGAAGATATCCCTTTCTGGTTCTGAGCTGCAGCCTGTATCCAGTGGCTCTGATTCCAGACAGTGGTGGTTCTCCTGAGAGCAGTTGTTGCTATGCGAGTACACAGAGAATCGGCCCATCTACAGACTTCTATATGCCCCCTTCTCCTCAGCCCGCTATGTCTGTCAGTCCCACAACAGCTATGAGAGGCAAGGTGGTCTTCTCCAAAACCCGCTACACTGGATACATTTATTTTGCTAAACCCTCCACTAGCAGTGTTGGCTCAAAGAGTGGCAGTAGATCCAGTAGACCTGTCTCTAAACAACCTCGCTACTGCCAAAGAATCAAATCCCATGGTGTGAAGATTCATCAGAGGTAATTTGCAGTCTCTACGAAACCTACTTGGATTTTAAAATGTCTCTACTTTATATTTGAATTCTATTTTGCAGGAATACATTGTGATTTGACAACCAGTTCTCCTTCGAAGGTAAGACTTCCAGTATTGTGAAACCATCCAACACATTACTTGCATCTACACTAACTATCCCTGTTTTTTGCCTTTTTGCCTTTAACTAGGTTCCATGTGTCATGGCCTGAATCCCTGCTGTTCTGCAAAGATGAATAAAATTGCTTTAACTGAATATTTTCTCTTCAGTCTTTGATGTACTGTAACTTGACAATTTCCAACTACAGTAGTTGCTGGTACTGGTTTATTGGTTGTATTGCTTATGTAGTGGAGTTCACACCCTGGTTAAACAATCTGTTCCTCTCTGTATCCTAACTAAACATGGTTCTCAAAATGGGACACTTTCTTTTATTAAATAGGTTTGCTTTAGATAACTGGGGTTACTTACTTGAAGCACATTGAACACACTGAACAAAAATATAAACGCAACATGTGAAGTGTTGGTTTCATGAGCTGAAATAAAACAACCCAGAAATGTTCCATACACACAAAGCTTAATACACACTCATTTTGTGCACACATTTGTTTACATCCCTGTTGGTGAGCATTTCTACTTTGCCAAGGTAATCCATCCACCTGATGGGTGTGGCATATCAAGAAGCATATTAAACAGCATTATCATTACACAGGTGCACCTTGTGCTGGGGACAATAAAATGCCACTCTAAAAGGTGCAGTTTTGTCACAACACAATGCCTCTGTGTCTCAAGTTTAGGGAGCTTGCAATTGGCATGCTGACTGCAGGAATTTCATTTGAGAGAATGAGAATGAAAAACGCCAAGGGAGATGAATACTTTTGCAAGGCACTGTAAACGTCAGCCCAGGACCTCCGCACCAGGCTTCTTCACCTGGGGGATTGTCTGAAACGAGCCACCCGGACAGCTGATGAAGCTGTGGGTTTGCACAACCAAAATAATTTCTGCAGAAACCGTCTCAGGGAAGCTCATCTGCATACTCGTCATCCTCACCAACGTCTTGGCCTGACTGCAGTTTGGCGTCGTAACAGACTTCAGTGGGCAAATGCTCACCTTTGATGGCCACAGGCACTCTGGAGAAGTGTGCTCTTCATGGATGAATCCAGGTTTCAACTGTACCGAGCAGATGGCAGAGCGGTTTGTGGGCGAGCGGTTTGCTGATGTCAACGTTGAGCAGAGTGCCCCATGATGGCGGTGGGGTTATGGTATTGGCAGGAATAAGCTACGGACAATGAATACAATTTCATTTTATCTATGTCAGTTTCAATGCACAGAGATACGAAATCCTGCCATTCATCCGCCGCCATCACCTGTTACAGCTTGATAATTCACAGCTCCATGTCGCAAGGATCTGTACACAATTCCTGGAAGCTGAAAATGTCCCAGTTCTTCCATGGTGTGCATACTCACCAGACATGTCACCCATTGAGCATGTTTGTGATGCTCTGGATCGACGTGTGCGTCATCGTGTTCCCAGTTCCTGCCAATATACAGCAACTTCGCACAATCATTGAAGAAGAGTGGGACAACATTCCACAGGCCACAATCAACCGCTGATCAAAACTATCCGAAGGAGATGTGTCACGCTGCATGAGGCAAATGGTCACACCAGATACTGACTGGTTTTCTGATCCACGCCGCTACCTTGTTTTTAAAGGTATCTGTGAATTTATTTCAGTTGACTGATTTCCTTATGAACTGTAACTCAGTTGCATTTATATTTTTGTTCAGTGTATTTGTTAAATGTACAGTGCAGTTGGAAAGCATTAAGACCCATTGACTTTTTACATATTTTGTTACGTTACAGCCTTATTCTAAAATGGATTAAATGTTTTTTCATCAATCTACACACAATACCCCATAATGACAAAGCAAAAACAGATTTTTAGAGTTTTTTGCTAATTTATTAAAGAACTGACATATCACATTTACTGAAGTATTAAGACCCTTTACTCAGTACTTTGTTAAAGCACCTTTGGCAGTGATTCCAGCCTCAAGTCTTCTTGGTTATGACTCTACAAGCTTGGCACACATATATTTGGGGAGTTTCTGCCATTCTCCTCTGCAGATCCTCTCAAGCTCTGTCAGGTTGGATGGGGAGTGTTGCTGCACGGCTATTTTCAGGTCTCTCCAGAGATGTTAGATCGGGTTGAAGTCTGAGCTCTGGCTGGGCCACTCAATGACATTCAGAGACAAGTCCCAAAGCCACTCCTGCGTTGTCTTGGCTTTGTACTTGGGGTTGTTTTCCTGTTGGAAGGTGAACCTTCCCCCCAGTCTGAGGTCTTGAGCACTCTGAAGTAGGTTTTCATCAAGAATCTCTCTGTACTTTGCTCTATTCATCTTTGCCTTGATCCTGACTAGTCTCCCAGTCCCTGCAGCTAAAAAACATCCCCACGGCATGATGCTGTCACCACCATGCTTCACCTTAGGGAAGGTGCCAGGTTTCCTCCAGACGTGACGCTTGGTATTCAGGCAAAAGAGTTCAATCTTGGTTTCATCAGACCAGAGAATCTTGTTTCTCATGATCTGAGAGTCTTTATGTGCCTTTTGGCAAACTCCAAGTGGGCTGTCATGTGCCTTTTACTGAGAAGTGGCTTCCGTCTGGTCACTACCATAAAGGCCTGATTTGGTGGAGTGCTGCAGAGATGGTTGTCCTTCTGGAAGGTTCTCCCATCTCCACAGAGGAACTCTGGAGCTCAGTCAGAGTGACCATCGGGTTCTCTGTCACCTCCCTGACCAAGGCCCTTCTCACCCGATTGCTCAGTTTGGCTGGGCAGCCAGCTCTAGGAAGAGTGTTGGTGGTTACAAACATCTTCCATTTAAGAATGATGGAAGCCACTGTGTTCTTGGGGACCTTCAATGCTGCATTCATTTTTTGGTACCCTTCCTCAGATCTGTGCCTCGACACGATCCTGTCTCGGATCTCTATGGACAATTCCTTCGACCTCATGGCTTGGTTTTTGCTCTGACATGCACTGTCAACTGTGGGACCTTACATAGACAGATGAGTGCCTTTCCAAATCATGTCCAATCAATTTAATTTACCACAGGTTGACTCCAATCAAGTTGTAGAAACATCTCAAGGATGATCAATGGAAACAGGATGCACATGAGCTTAATTTCTTGTCTCATAGAAAAGGGTCTGAATACTTATACCTTATTTACATATGTTTTTTATTTTTAATACATTTGCAAATATTTCTAAACCTGTTTTCGCTTTGTCATAACGGGGTATTGTGTGGAGATTGATGAGGGGGAAAAAATATTTTATCAATTTTAGAATAAGGCTGTAACAACAAAATGTGGAAAAAGTGAAGGGGTCTGAATACTTTCCAATTATACGGTAAATCTAAGAGGAGTAGGCCTTCTCAAACAAATGGGTGATAATCTGTTGATGAAGGGAAAGATGTACAGTAAATTAATAGAGCTTGAGAAAATCTGCAATGAAGATGGGGAGAAAATCCCCGAATCCAGATGTGCAAAGCAGATAGACATACCCAAAATGACTCAAAGCTGTAATCGCCGCCAAACGTACTTCTACAAAGTATTGACTCAGGGGTGTGAATAATTATGTAAATTGATTTCTGTAATTCCTTTTCAATAAACTAAACAACATTTCTATAAAACATGTTTTGACTTTGTCATTATGGGGTGTAGATCGCTGAGAAGAAAAAAAATGTAATCAAATGTGAATTTAGGCTTTAACATGGCAATGCAGACATTTTTGGGGGACCGTGCTACAGACCGCTATATCAGCCAAAAGGCTGTTTTAGCATGGGCAGCACCATTGAGGGCTTCCACTATGCTTCCGCCATTTTAAAGTAGTAAAAGTAGTCAACTGGGTGGGGATTCCTTTGGGTTGTAGCCTCAATGGCACAGATGTAAAGCGAGTCCTCTATCTCTATGGGTGGAACTGCAGGCATTGTCAGCAGACAACAGGATATCCCCTTTATGGTAATAAAAAATGACAATCTTAGTGGTGAATCTTCGTGTAGATAAAATGCTTTTTTGAAGATTTATGGTACCAATAATTGCTTCTAATACACTAGATGTATGTCCTTGAACAGATTATTTTTAAAACGCACACAGAAGAAGTTATAAGGGTAATTTAGTTGCAAATGACAACCTGCAGTACCCCAGTCAGCCTTCAATTTGAGGTACTCAATGAGAGGGGTCAGCACTGAGCAAACCTGCAAGATTACCTCCTGGAGTAGCTCAAACTGCGCATGTTATGGGTCATCACTAGTTACCACAGCCAGCCACAAAGTCATAAAACCCACCTATTTCTAAAATGTATCTTATTAAAAAGGGATTTAAACCTAACCTTAACCACACTGTAAACCTTATGTTTAACCTTAAATTAAAAACAAAAATCACATTTTAGTTTCTATGAATTTGTATGATATAGCCTGTTAACTTTGTGGCTGTGGTAACTAGTGGAAATCCAGGTTGTCTCCATGAGACGCCATCTTACATTTACATTTGAGTAATTTCCAGTGGCGATCCGTCATTTGAGCCCCATTTTTTAGCAAAAAAACAAACAAAAACAGGGCTTGCCTGTTTTGCATGTTATTTTGGCATTAATACGTGTCACATTAATATGCAAACAATGTAAAAAATAATATATATCATTGAGTTAATAAAGCCGCATACAAACATTTTGTTTTCTTGAGTAAGTCAGCTCCAAAATGCAGGTGTTTCAGCCTAGCTCAGTGCTTTCTGTGGTGGGGCAAGCCAGCAGAAAATACAGAGCTTTGCGCCGTGATTGGCTCAGTGTTCTGTCACTCATGGAGACTTTATATCACTGCCAAGTGTAAGAGGAGACCTTGAAAATGTTAGCCCTTCGGCTGCTGCCATAGAAGTGCCCATCCAATAAGGCTCAAGGTCATTGGCCACAGATTATATTACGTCAAATCACGTTATATGTACAGTAGCTTTGATTGGACTGATAATGTCAACATTATACTTTCACAATCTTAGCTAGCAGTCATCATCATGAATCTAGTTGATAATCTACTGAAAAATCCTTTTTTAATCCTTGTTATATGAAGAGAAATAATGAAGAGAAATTATAGATAAAACGTATCGGTGCTCATCGGCTATTGGACATAAACATTACACAACAACTTAGAAATCACAAATTCAACGAGTGGTTTGGAAGGAATCATTGGCAGTGGCTGTGGCTGTGTGGTCCCAAATTTGGGATTAAGGGGCTCTTTTCCAAATTTAAAATGATAAACATTCAACATTGGCCAGGCTGTCAATAAAGCATGATTTGTGCCGCGCTCAAAACAACTAACTCGGAGGACCACAGCGCCATCTTCCTGTTCTAGTGAGCACAGCATGAACAATGTGAGTCCAAAAATGTATAGTATGCTGCTTCATAAATGATGTAATATGCCATGGAGATATGTATACTGTAGCTAAGAAAGTAATGCTAAGTGTTTGTTGTGTAGTAAGATGTTAGTAGCCCATGTCCCTTGCTCTAATAATTTGGTCTATTTACCCCTATTAATTTCGCTTACTGTTTTGACTGTTCTACTGTAGCCTATAACCTGTTTTAGAGAAATGTAATCATCAAATATTGTAAGAGATTTCACTGTCTGCTTATATGGCCCCTTTATTTATCCTACAGTTCTGACTTGGTGTACAGGGAGAACACTGTAAGAACGGCCCATGTTCTGAATTCTGTTGCTGTACATTTTAAAAGTGCTAAACAAGTAGTTATATTGACTGTTACGTCCACCCTAGCTCGCTCATTAATGTCTTAATCAGAATTAAGAATAGCCTCTTATCCGCTTGTCGTCCCCTTATGCCATAGTTTGTACATCTCAATTGTCAATAGAAACCACATCTGTTTAAGCAAGTCAGCCATATCAGCTATGTTTTTTTTAAAGGCAGTAAATGAGGATGAATTAACTGTTTCGGTGCCAGACAAGGCTCCGCTGATAGCCAGGTGTAGCAGTGGTAAAATGTTGGGACTGCTGTTGGGACAGCTTTCTGTAGACCCTAACAGTTTGTGGGCACCGTTTGTCACCGTTATTGTGCGATTAATGTATTGTTTAGTGTTGTGTAGTGTAACTGGTTGTTGACCCACCCCCAAGCCATAAGACTCCTGAACACCTAATCAAATGGCTTCCCAGACTATTTGCATTGCCCCCCCTTTTACACTGCTGCTAATCTCGGTTGTTATCAAATCAAATCAAACTTTTTGTCACATGCGCCGAATACTACAAGTGTAGACTTTACCGTGAAATGCTTACTTACAAGCCCTTAACCAACAGTGCAGTTCAAGAAGAGTTATGAAAATATTTACCAAGTAGACTAAAATAAAAAGTTATAATAAAAAGTAACACAATAAGAATAACGAGGCTATATACATGGGGCACCGGTACCGAGTCAGTGTGCGGGGGTACAGGTTACTTGAGGTAATTTGTACATGTAGGTGGGGGTGAAGTGACTATGCATAGATAAACAGCGAGTAGCAGTAGTGTACAAAAAGGGATGTGGGGGGGTCAATGTAAATTGTCCGGTGGCGATTTTATTAATTGTTCAGCAGTCTTATGGCTTGGGGATAGAAGCCTTCGAGGAGCCTTTTGGTCCTAGACTTGGCTCTCTGCTACCGCTTGCCGTGCGGTAGCAGAGAAAACAGTCTATAACTCGGGTGACTGGAGTCTCTGACAATTTTATGGGCCTTCCTCTGACAGCACCTATTGTATAGGTCCTGGATGGCAGGAAGCTTGGCCCCAGTGATTTACTGGGCCGTTACGGTCAGATGCCGAACAGTTGCCATACCAGGCAGTGATGCAACCGGTCAGGATGCTCTCGGTGGTGCAGCTGTGGAACCTTTTGAGGATCTGGGGACCCATGCCAAATCTTTTTAGTCAACTGAGAGGGAAAAGGTTTTGTCGTGCCCTCTTCATGACTGTCTTGGTGTGTTTGGACCATGATAGTTCGTTGGTGATGTGGACACCAAGGAACTTGAAACGCTCGATCCGCTCCACTACAGCCCCATCGATGTTAATGGGAGCCTGTTCGGACCGCCTTTTCCTGTAGTCCACGATCAGCTCCTTAGTCTTGCTCATATTGAGGGAGAGGTTGTTGTTCTGGCAACACACTGCCAGTTCTCTGACCTCCTCCCTATCACCGTCTCATTGTTGTCGGTGATCAGGCCTATCACTGTTGTGTCGTCAGCAAACTTAATGATGGTGTTGGAGTTGTGTTTGGCCACGCAGTCGTGGGTGAACAGGGAATACAGGAGGGGACTAAGTACCCCTGAGGGGCCCCAGTGCTAAGGATCAGCGTGGCAGACGTGTTGTTGCCTACTCTTACCACCTGGGGGCGTCCCGTCAGGAAGTCCAGGAACCAGTTGCAGAGGGAGGTGTTTAGTCCCAGAGTCCTTAGCTTAGTGATGAGCTTCATGGGCACTATGGTAGTAGAGATGTAGTCAATGAACAGCATTCTCACGTAGGTATTCCTTTTGTCCACAAGGGCAGTGTGGAGTGCGATTGAGATTGCGTCATCTGTGGATCTGTTGGGGTGATATGCGAATTGGAGTGGGTCTAGGGCTTCCGGGAGGATGCTGTTGATGTGAGTCATGACCAGCCTTTCAAAGCACTTCATGGCTACTGACGTGAGTACCACAGGGCGGTAATCATTTAGGCAGGTTACCTTCACTTCCTTGGGCACAGGGACTATGGTGGTCTGCTTGAAACGGTAGGTATTACAGACTCGGTCAGGGAGAGGTTGAAAATGTCAGTGAAAACACTTGACAGTTGGTCAGCGCATGCTTTGAGTACACATCCTGGTAATCCATCTGGCCCAGCGGCTTTGTGAATGTTGACCTGTTTAAAGATTTCGTTTACTTCGGCAATCGAGAGCGTTATCACACAGTCATCCAGAACAGCTGGTGCTCTCGTGCATGATTCAGTGTTGCTTGCCTCGAAGCGAGCATAAAGGCATTTAGCTCATCTAGTAGGCTCGCGTCACTTTCCCTTTGTAATCCATAATAGTTTTCAAGCCCTGCCACATCCGACAAGCGTCAGAGCCGGTGTAGTAGGATTCAATCTTAATCCTGTATTGACGCTTTGCTTGTTTGATGATTCATATGAGGGCATAGCGGGATTCCTTATAAGAGTCCGGATTAGTCTGCCACTTCTTTAAAGCGGCAGCTCTAGCCTTTAGTTCGATGCAGATGTTGCCTGTAATCCATGGCTTCTGGTTGGGATATGTACTTACAGTCACTGTGGGGACGACGTCGTCGATACACTTATTGATGAAGCCGATGACTGAGGTGGTGTACTCCTCAATGCCAATGGATGAATCCCGGAACATATTCCAGTCTGTGCTAGCAAAACAGTCCGGTAGTGTAGCATCCGCGTCATCTGACCACTACCGTACTGAGCGAGTCACTAGTACTTCCTGCTTTAGTTTATGCTTGTAAGCAGTTGGTTGAGAGCGGTCTTAGTGCCAGCTTCGTTCTGTGTTCGTAAATAGAATGTTACAAATAACATAGATGAGAACTCTCTTGGTAGATAGTGTGGTCTACAGCTTATCATAAGGTACTCTACCTCAGGCGAGCAATATCTCGAGACTTTAATATTAGACATCGCGCCCCAGCTGTTATTGACAAATAGACACACAACCCCACCCCTCGTCTTACTAGAGGTAGCGTCTCTGTTCTGCCGGTGCATGGAAAATTCCGCTAGCTCTATATTGTCCGTATCGTTGTTCAGCCACGTCTCGGTGAAACATAAGATGTTACAGTTTTTGATGTCCCGTTGGTAGGATAATCTTAATCGTAGGTCATCAATTTTATTTTCCAATGATTGCACGTTAGCAAGAAGAACGGATGGCAGTGGGCGTTAACTCGCTCGCCTACGGATTCTCCTAAGGCCGCCTGATCTGTGGCCCCTTTTCCTACGTCTTTTCTTCACGCCAACAGTGTAGATCTGGTCCTGTTCCAGTGAAAGAAGGATATCCTTCTCGTTGGACTCGTTAAAGGAAAACGTTTCTTCCAGTCCGCAGTGAGTAATCGCTGTTCTCATGTCCAGAAGTTATTTTCGGTCATAAGAGAGGGTAGCAGCAACATTATGTACAGAATCATCTATGCATTGTCACTTTAATAACTCTACCCACATGTACATATTACCTCAACTAACCGGTGCCCCTGCACATTGACTCTGTACCGGTACCCCCCTGTATATAGTCTCGCTATTGTTATTTTACTGCTGCTCTTTAATTACTTGTTACTTTTATTTCTTATTCTTATCCGTATTTTTTATATTTTTTAACTGCATTGTTGGTTAGGGGCTCGTAAATAAACATTTCACTGTAAGGTGAAACCTGTTGTGTTCGGCACATGTGACTAATACAATTTGATTTGATTTATACACGTGCCATGTTCAACCAGTTAGAAAATCCTAAACTTGAACGCGGCATATGTACAAGGTATGACAGCAATCCATGCTTTCATTTAGTTTCCCTGGCAGTGGCTGGCACTGTTTCCAAATGCTAACCTTTTAGCATTTGTGGCACAAATCCAATTCAAGACATGGGTCTGATATTAGCATTTTTCAGGCATCATGTTCAAAGCATGGATAGGTAGCTCAATATATGGTAGTTGTGTGGTAAGAAACGGAAGGAAAAAAACACTGCTCACTCAAGACTGTCTAACTTATAGCAGAGCACTTTTGACACACCCACTACTTTCCACACGCCCACTACATTCTTTTCAACACACCTACTCGTCCATACTCTGGTCGCCATATTGGGAGGCAGTTATCCCCTTTTCAAGAGATTTCCTCTTGAATTTTCCCTGAATTAATTTAGTTAGCCAACATGTAATCTTGGTTACTAGGTAGTTCTCTCACGTCACCCCGCTCCTCCGCTCTCTCCACTGGCTTCCAGTTGAAGCTCGCATCCGRTACAAGACCATGGTGCTTGCCTACGGAGCTGTGAGGGGAACGGCACCTCCGTACCTTCAGGCTCTGATCAGGCCCTACACCCAAACAAGGGCACTGCGTTCATCCACCTCTGGCCTGCTCGCCTCCCTACCTCTGAGGAAGTACAGTTCCCGCTCAGCCCAGTCAAAACTGTTCGCTGCTCTGGCACCCCAATGGTGGAAAAAACTCCCTCACGACGCCAGGTCAGCGGAGTCAATCACCACCTTCCGGAGACACCTGAAACCCCACCTCTTTAAGGAATACCTAGGATAGGATAAAGTAATCCTTCTAACCCCCCCCCCCCCCCTTAAAAGAGTTAGATGCACTATTGTAAAGTGGTTGTTCCACTGGATATCATAAGGTGAATGCACCAATTTGTAAGTCGCTCTGGATAAGAGCGTCTGCTAAATGACTTAAATGTAATGTAAATGTAAAGGTAAACCGTACAGGGAAGTCTCCAAACACAGTGAGGCATGGCTTAATGTGACCACGCCCCAATAGACGGTACAGCCATAGGTAATATAGCTAGCTATAAGTGCAAAATTATCTCAATATTTGTCACATTACGTACGTAGTGACGTCTCCAGCTTCAGCAATTTTTGCAATTCGTTCCAGTCACAGGCAGCAGAGAACTGGAAGGAAAGGCGGCCAAAGGAGGTGTTGGCTTTGGGGATGACCAGTGTGATATACCTGCTGGAGCGCGTGCTATGGGTGGGTGTCGTGACCAGTGAGCTGAGATAAGGCAGAGCTTTACCTAGCATAGACTTATAGATGACCTGGAGCCAGTGGGTCTGGCGACGAATATGTAGCGAGGGCCAGCCGACTAGAGCATACAGGTCGCAGTGGTGGGTGATATAAGGGGCATTGGTAACAAAACGGATGGCACTGTGATAGACTGCATCCAGTTTGCTGAGTAGAGTATTGGAAGCTATTTTGTAGATGACATCACCGAAGTCGAGGATCGGTAGGATAGTCAGTTTTACTAGGGTAAGTTTGGCAGCGTGAGTGAAGGAGGCTTTGTTGCGAAATATAAAGCCGATTCTTGATTTGATTTTGGATTGGAAATGTTTAATATGAGTCTGGAAGGAGAGTTTACAGTCTAGCCAGACACCTAGGTATTTGTAGTTGTCCACATATTCTAAGTCAGAACCGTCCAGAGTAGTGATGCTAGCCGGGTGGGTGTGGGCAGCGAACGGTTGAAAAGCATGCATTTGGTTTTACTAGCGTTTAAGAGCAGTTGGAGGCCACGGAAGGAGTGTTGTATGGCATTGAAGCTCGTTTGGAGATTAGCTAACACAGTGTCCAAAGAAGGGCCAGATGTATACAGAATGGTGTCGTCTGTGTAGAGGTGGATCAGAGAATCACCAGCAGCATCATTGATATATAATATATATATATTATCACGGCATCTGGTCATTACATACACCTCTGAAGGTAAATAAGGTACTTATTTTCAGTAATCTTGAGGGTCCCAGAGATAAAATGTAGCATAGTTCTGTTTGATAAAATCTGGGTTCTACAGTTTGAACCCCTGCCGTCTCTTATCTGATTGTATTTTATTTATTATACCTTTATTTAACTAGGCAAGTCAGTTAAGGACAAATTCTTATTTACAATGACGGCCTAGGAACAGTGGGTTAACTGCCTTGTTCAGGGGCAGAACAACAGATTTTTACCTTGTCAGCTCGGGGATTCGATCTGGCAACCTTTCAGTTACTGGCCCAACGCGCTAACCACTAGGCTACCTGCCGCCCCAATTATACCTGAAAATGTAAAACTAAGTGAAATACGACTCATACGATCCACTGGCTCATGAATAGAAGTCCCAAACTCTCGTGGTAAGGTGACTTTGGTGAGCTTAACAATCAATTTTAGATACTTTCGGTTGATTACGAACAAAAGATAATACAAACAAAAAAACATTTTCACATTTATTTATTTTTCATCTTTGAAATGCAAGAGAAAGGCCATACAAGCTTTCTCTTGCATTTCAAAGATGGGCAAAAAAATGAAAATGTTTTTTTTGTTTGTATTATCTTTTACCAGATCTAATGTGTTATATTCGCCCACATTAATTTCACATTTCCACAACAAACCTCAGTGTTTCCTTTCAAATGGTATCAAGAATATGCATATCCTTGCTTCAGGTCCTGATCTGAAGGCAGTTAGATTTGGGTATGTCAACTTAATTGAAAGAAAAGGGTCAGATCCTTAAGAGTTGGTTAAAGGGCTAGTTCACCCAAATTACAGCCTATTGGTTTCCTTACCCTGTAAGCCACAGGTGTCAAACTCATTCCACGGGGGGCCGAGTGTCTGCGGGTTTTCGCTCCTCCCTTGTACTTGATTGATGAATTAACATCACTAATTAGTTAGGAACTCCCCACACCTGGTTGTCTAGGGCTTTATGAAAGGAAAAACCAAAAACCTGCAGACACTAGGCCCTCCGTGGAATGAGTTTGACACCCCTGCAAGCAGTATATGGACACGGTATGACAGCAATCATTGGTTTAGTTTCCCTGGCACCGTTTCCAAATGCTAACATTTTAGCATTTGTGGCACAAATCCAGTTCAAGTAATGGGTCCGACATTAGCATTTTTCTTGCATGTCCAAATCATCCGAAAGTATCTCAAATTGATTGTGAWGGTCACCAAAGTCACCTTACCTCGAGAGTTTCTTCTGTTTAAGACAGAGGTTGAGTCTGAGTCGTATTTCACTTGGTTCTAAACAAATAATTGTACATCTTCAGTTATAAAACTGACGATTGTTTATTTTTATTAAAAGTATCGATGATGGTTGTACTGTTGTTTCATGCGTTGTATGCGTGTGCTTACTGTGACCGTCACCCTGATATTGGCTACTAGGTAGCTACTTCCCAAGTTTTTGCTGGACTGTAGTGCTTGTCAAGCGGGAGCAAAGGGCACCTTGTCCACTTGCATAATGGTATATACCATATAGTTGCTATTTATAAACTTCTAATAAAAATTACATGTCAATATCTGAACAATGAGGAAAAAAGTAGTCAACTTCAGGATAAATTCAGCCACTACTCAGGGGGTTTTGTCTGGCTAATAGCCAACACAAATGGGATGCAATATTCAAGATCAATTAAATTAAATCCCACTTGAGAGACTACCCTGGTCTTGTGAAGTCCCATTTTGTGTGCAAATATTTTCAGCACAGCCTGTAGGCATAGTGCCGTTGCAGAATTATATATATTTTTATTGGTCCGCTAATACATGACTAGTAAAGGCCCAGTGCATTACTTTTGTGAATAAAAATATATATTTACTTTTATTACGATTTTTCAGGGGTTGCCGCAACACTCTCAGAACCCTTACTTCCCGCGACTATGCCTGTAGGTCCAGGTTGTGGGAACGACTGTTTTCTATACTGACTATTGCCAACCCAGCAGTGGTGTAGTGGTGCTTGGAGAAGTGGGTATACTCTAACATTGGACACATTTTCAAAGCAGCCCGCCCGGCAAAGAAAAGGCGCCCTGTGTAAAACATTCTAACAGTGACCTACATTCTGAATTATAAAACCCATCATATTGGTCTTTCACAGTCAGGCCAACCCCAGCTTTACTGTGCAGTAGGCTAATGGTAGGCCTACTATTGAAACAGAAACTGAGTCTGAAATTCCCAGGTTTCAGATTTTCCCCAATGTTTCCAGGTTTTCGTTCAGTCATTTTCTTCTTTTTTTTACAGAAAAACAACTAAATTGTATGATCTACACTGCTCCCCATAAACTTGACACCTGTAACAACGTAATGTATTTGGTACAAAAGCTCATACAGGATAAGTTATATATCCTAACATCACTTTGTCGGGCAAAGACTCAACATCAAAACTCAAAAGAACAGACAATGACTCTGTTTCACCACTCTAGCAACCATGTCTACGTCGCACCAAATGACGAGCGTCACAAACACCGGGATTCTTCCACTTCAGTTGGTCAACTTTAACATTTACTACAACCCCAGTAATAACTCCTTTCAATGGCGCCATTTTCTTGAGAGCGAAACAAGTCACACATGCCCCCATTCGTTTAACGCCGAGCACCTTCTTCTCCCTCTGACCTGCAGAAACACAAACTATCACAAGACCACTTTTGGTTACCCTCATCGATTTCAAAGTACCCAACTCTGTTTTCACCCACCCTGAACCACAAATGGATCAGCCAAAAGGCAAGTATGCCTCGGGCTGTAAGCCTCGGGCTCCGAGAACTTCACCACACCTACCACCTCTGATACTTCGCCCTGATTCACTTCTATTTGTGCTCAGTTCACTTGCTACCATTCATCTTTAACAAACCATCTCCCTTTCCCCACAATTTTTAACCGGCTCAAGCTCGTTTTAACCGACTCAAGCGCTCTCTCTCGTGACATATCTTGTTCTTGCTTTCCCAAGGGACGCCATGTCACAATCTCCGTACAATCAGCATGAACCCCTCGGGATGTAGCGCTCAACTGTGCATCCCACTTATAATGCAGCTGCTTCGTGTTGATGTTATTATTTATCAAAAGCTACAGCGACACTTTTCAATTTCAAACAAGCTCGCTCTCCCCCTTCCTTCTCCGACGTGCCTGCGTTCAGCCACGCAAAACGGTCTTGATCTGCCCAATTTGCTGATTCGCTTTCCATACACCCACTCCTTTCGACACACCCACTCTCTCATACTCCGGTCGCCAACAACCCATACTTGAAACTCATGGACAAGGAACTCCCGTGAAAGCAGTTGGGCGGCCATTGGGAAAAAGTGTACGGACTAGCTAAATTGTCATCTTCAACCTAGCTCGTAGCGTGTGTGCAAAATGAGTTAAATTCGTCATAATAATCTTTAGTTTGGCTAGATGATTCACTTTAAAGATCTGTATTTACTATTTGAAGATCTGTTCATGCGTTTCACTGAATTTCCAGCATGGGAGATGGCAGTGTCATACCCAAGTTCGGTAGTATGAAGGCTTTGCTTGGGATAGTGGCCGGGGCTGGAGCCTCATACGGGATTTATAAACTTCTCAGTGTAACTAGCTTCAAGGAAAATAAAAAAAGTGCCTACAGCGAAAGTCATGGCCCCAAGAATAACTCACCCGGTGGTATAGTTCTGCAGCCAGGGAGCTTGTTAGCTAAGGTGTCCGGGTTGGATGTGGTTCGTGGAGGCGAAAGTCAGGCCGTGGATGTTGCATCAAGTAAGAACATTAGCTAGCGAGGTAACGTTGGCTAGCTAGCCAATAAACTAGCGAGCCAACTGAGCCTGTCATTTTGTCAAGCTTACGTTACCAAGTTTTTAGTTAGCTAAGCTAGCTAGTCGGTTTGTTTTAAATCATTAATGATCGTGTAGATTATCGAACGTCTTATATATACTTAGCTAGGTAACTAGTAAATTCGTGCGGTGCCGTGGTTGAGCATAAATCATTATTCATAACCTTAATTGTCGAGTTAGCATGTTTAGTCCTCTAGCTAACATGCAGCTTACATGTGTGTTGAAAAGGTTGCTGCTAGCCAGCTAGGTAACTAGCTAGCATTGTTGACCGCATGATCTAGTTTTGCTGTTGACAAACATGCCAGCGAACTTGCCAGCTAGCTTGAGTAACTAGTGATTCATGGGAAGAGTACTGTATGTCCTGTTGTCTACAAGCATTTGGCCAGTTTAAAAGGTCTCTTCCTCAGGTGACATCATCTCTAGATCACCTGGAAGCCTGGAGCCACAACACTTGAAGATGCTCCTGTCACTTCTTCAGGGCAGCCCCAACCCCTCTGACAGAGCCCAGATCCTCATCACTTTAGGAAATACTGCTGCCTTCACTGTAAACCAGGTGAGACAGGCTTCTCTAAAGCTTGTCTGTTGCCTCAATTCAAACCACTGTGAAAAGGTTTCAAACGATAATTTTCCAATTCACATGTTTGGCTTTCTAGCGGTGTCATTACTCTTTAGTGGAAAATCTGTATTTTCTTGTTATATTCAATTGGTGTAATATTTCTGAAATGTACCATATGTTAAGGGATTCAAATATCTGTATTTAATGATTGTGCCCTGTCTGAGTATTGCACATACAAGCCAACTTAATTMTCTACCCCCTCTCCCTCCCAGGATCTCATCCGTGAGTTTGGGGGCCTTCACATCATAGCTGGCTTCCTGTCAGATCCTGCACCAGAGGTCAGAGTGCAGACTCTGAATGCCTTGAATAACCTGAGCATGAACCTTAGGAACCAAGAGCAACTGAAGGTAAAACCCACCAGATTTATTTTAGTATTTTGCTTGATTCCAAAGTAAAACATCACCCCTCTAGGCACTTATAGTACATCTGAAAGGATGGATGCATGTGCAAATCAGGAGGGCTATGATTTCCTACTATGCCAATTTCTCTACATGAAATGGGACATAACTATAAAACTATCCCACTCTTGAACTTTGATATACCTGTAGAGTATATTAGGTTCAACAATAAATATATTTTTAAAATGGTATATTTTCAATATTCATGTGAGAAATACTACTCATATTACAGAGCAAACGGTAAAGCTTCATATGACACTGTTGTTTCATTATGGAGTCTTCAAAGGGGGCCTGGTTAAGGCCAAAATGTCACAAACGTTGGAACTTCAATCAATTATTTCTCAATTATGCTTTAAGATACAAGTGTCAGATATGTAAACAATCCTTCCTCCAAAATATCCTTCTATGTATTACATTTCATGAAGAAAAAAAGAAAAAATCATGGTCTGGTTTTGTTCTAGTTTCGTGCGGTAAATAAGGTAAAAATTCACAGAGCCTACCAAATGTCTAGCAGTTATCATATTGCAGATTCTAATCAAATCATTTTGGTTCTTCAGGAAGTTAATTCATTTAAAATTGAGTACCTGAAGATGGTTAGGATTAAAGGTCCCGAACAGTCATTCTGATTCCAGTGTAAAATAGCCTTTTGAGTGTCTAAAACATCACCCATAATATTTGTTTTGGATAGAAATGCAAAAATATTGAGAAATCACTCATGGCTAATTACCAAAACGTTTTAAAAGACATGCTGAGTTGGCTGGGCGCTTATATTCTTGAGCTTGCATTGACTGAAAGCTCTTTGAAATGCCGATGTCAAGCAAGTTCAAATAACATTTTATTTGTCACATGCACCGAATACAACAGGTATTTCACCTTACAGTGAAATGCCTACTTACAAGCCCTTAAACAACAATGCTTTAAGAAGTTGAGAAAAAGTGTTAAGTAAAAAATAGAAAAGAAAAAAAAAAATATCGTAATTTAACAGCAGCAGTAAAATAACAATAGCAAGGCTATATGCAGAGGGTACCGGTAAGGAGTTAATGTGCGGAGGCATTGGTTAGTTTGAGGTAATATGTACATGTAGGTAGAGTTATTAAGGTGACTACATAGATAAAAAAATAAAAAAAACAGTAGCAGTAGTGTAAAAGGGGAGGTGGGGGGGCATTTGATTAGCAGTTCAGGAGTCTTATGGCTTGGAGGTATTTGTATTTATTATGGATCCCCATCCTGGGGTCCAGCAAAATTAAGGCAGTTTATACAATTTTAAAACATTACAATACATTCACAGATTTCACAACACACTGTGTGCCCGCAGGCCCCTACTCCACCACTACCACATCTACAGTACTAAATCCATGTGTATGTATAGTGCGTATGTTATCGTGTGTGTGTGTATGCATGTGTCTGTGCCAATGTTTGTGTTGCTTCAGTCCCGCTCTGTTCCATAAGGTGTTTTAACTGTTTTTTTAAATCTAATTTTACTGCTTGCGTCAGTTACTTGATGTGGAATAGAGTTCCATGTATTCATGGCTCTATGTAGTACTGTGTGCCTCCCATAGTCTGTTCTGGACTTGGGGACTGTGAAGAGACCTCTGGTGGCATGTCTTAAGGGGTATGCATGGGTGTCTGAGCTGTGTGCCAGTAGTTTAGACAGACAGCTCGGTGCATTCAACATGTCAATACCTCTCATAAATAAAAGTAGTGATGAAGTCAATCTCTCCTCCACTTTCAGCCAGGAGAGATTGACATGCATATTATTAATATTAGCTCTCTGTGTACATCCAAGGGCCAGCTGTGCTGCCCTGTTCTGAGCCAATTTAAATTTTCCCACGTCCTTTTTTTGGGCACCTGACCACACGACTGAACAGTAGTCAAGGTGCGACAAAACTAGGGCCTGTCGGACCTGCCTTGTTGATTGTGTTAAGAAGGCAGAGCATCGCTTTATTATAGACAGACTTCACCCCATCTTAGCTACTACTGCATCAATATGTTTTGACCATGACAGTTTACAATCTACTTCCTGCTTTAGTTTTTGCTTGTAAGCAGGAATTAGGAGGATATAATTATGGTCAGATTTGCCAAATGGAGGGCGAGGGAGAGCTTTGCACGCGTCTCTTTGTGTGGAGTAAAGGTGGTCTATAGTTCCCCGCCTCTGGTTGCAAATTTAACATGCTGGTACAAATGAGGTTAAACGAATGAGTTTCCGTGCATTAAAGTCCCCAGCTACTAGGAGCGCTGGCCTCTGGATGAGCGGTTTCCTGTTTGCTTATGGCCGTATACAGCTCATTGAGTGCTGTCTTAGTGCCAGCATCGGTTTGTGGTGGTAACGAAAGTTACGAAAAATACAGATAAACTCTCTTGGTAAATAGTGTGGTCTACAGCTTATGATGAGATACTCTGCCTCAGGCGAGCAAAACCTTGAGACTTCCTTTGATTTCGTACACCAGCTGTTGTTTACAAATATACATAGAACGCCACCCCTTGTCTTACCCGAGGCCATTGTTCTATCCTGCCGAAGAAGCTTAAAACCCGCCAGCTGTATGTTATTCATGTCGTCGTTCAGCCACGACTAGGTGAAAAGTAAGATATTACAGTTAATGTCCCGTTAGTAGGATATACATGATCGTAGTTCGTCTATTTTATTATAGATTGATTGTACATTGGCTAATAGGACCGATGGTAAAGGTAGATTACCCTCATTACATTTACATTTAAGTCATTTAGCAGACYCTCTTATCCAGAGCGACTTACAAATTGGTGCATTCACCTTATGACATCCAGTGGAACAGCCACTTTACAATAGTGCATCTAAATCTTTTAAGGGGGGGGGGGGGGMGAGAAGGATTGAGGGGGTGAGAAGGATTACTTTATCCTATCCTCATGGAGACGGATCCTTACAAGGCACCCAGATCTTTGTCCACAATACCTCCGTCTCTTTCTCCTGCAAATGACGGGGATGAGGGCTTTGTCGGGCGTCTGAAGTAAATCCTTCCCGTCCGACTCAAAGAAAAAGTATTCCTCCAGAACGGGGTGAGTAATCGCTGTCCTGATAACTAGAAGCTGTTTTCGGTCATAAGACACAGTGGCAGAAACATTATGTACAAAATAAGTTACAAATAACGCAGAAAAACATACAACAGCACAATTGGTTACGGGATGGTAAAACGGCAGCCATCTCCTTCGTCGCCATTCTTATGGATGCAGTGTTGCAGTGAAATCGTCTCAAGCAAATTTTGTGATACACAAAGCAACTCAAACAACATTCAAATTGCATCAGTGATGTCAAATGTTTTATACTTCTCCCGTTTGTCATGTCTCTTGTGACGCAGTTAACAGCAGCACTGATGGATGTGTTGACTTGAACAGCCCCTCCCTCCCTTTGTTCCATGCTGGCTGAAGACCTAGCTAGCCAGTAACTAGCTAACACCAGACATAGGTGAAAGGGGAAACATATAAGTAACTTTGCCATAGATGAATATGGTAAACTTTCAGTTATATTTGCTGATACCCTACAGCAGAGGTGTCAAACTCATTCCATGGAAGGCCTAATGTCTGCAGGTTGTTGGTTTTTCCCTTCAATTAAGCCCTAGACAACCAGGTGTGGGGTGTTCCTTATTAATTAGTGACCTTAATTAATCAAGTACAAGGGAGGAGCGAAAACCCATATACACTCGGCCCTCAGTGGAATGATTTTGAAACCTGTGCCCTGTAGTCAAATGTTGGCACCAGTAGAGTAGCTATATAAACCACACTCCACTGCAAACATGCATTCTCTGATGTTGGTTACAATGCAGTACTTATTTAAAGTAGGTAAGAGAATATCGTGTTACCATTGGTGTGTTAAAATAAGAGAGTTAGGGTGATGTCACCCTGTCCCGCCTCTGGAATCAAAGTGTTTGACATGGGGGAGGGGACCTGTAACTTTATGATCAAACTTTATACATGTAGAAGCAACAGTCATTTTTCATACTTTGGTCAGCATTCTCATGAAAAACATGATTTTGACTGTTCGTTGCCTTTTAAGACCTTCCATCCTTAAGTGTTTCTATACTCAATACTCCATTCAATACCTAACCTTCTTTTCAAAGAGGAGAGGGTTGTTAACTACAACATCAATTTCTTCAGTTTAACAATCAACGTGTCTGTCCTCTGTCTGTCAGGTGTACGTGGCCCAGTTGCTGGAACTAATCGAGATGTCTCCGGTGAACTCTGACCTCCAGATGGCTGCCCTCCGGCTGCTGACCAACCTGTCCGTTACAGACGACCACCACCAGCTACTCAGGGGGTCCATCACCCTCCTCCTTTCTCTGCTCGTTGTTAGCAACCAAGTGTTACAGGTACAGTAGGAGCCATTTATGGACTGTTGTATAGCTTGTGTATATTGGAACTCAACCCAAATGTGATTCAGTGTAAATCCCAGTTATGATTGAATAATGTATTCCTACTTTTTCTTTACAGATCCAAGTTTTAAAAGTGCTTGTGAATTTATCCTCCAATCCTGATATGATGGATGACATGGTGCAAGCTCAGGTAAGACCGACATACAAATACATTTACAGTCAAAACAGACACACGGTCATCAACTCTGATATGGCCTCGTATTACGATGATTGATAATTTAGCCTACATTTAAGCTTGAACTATCTAGTCACAAACCAGATCTGTTTTCTTTGAACTGTTGGCTCAGTTCAACACCTGGGTCTTTGGGTGTGCATATCATACCTAGTCTCATGAGCCAGACTCAGTCTTCCTTTAATATTCCCCTGATTGGTGTCCTATGCGCCAGCCTCCATGGTCCTGCTGTGTCATTATTGTTTAGAGCTCTAAACTTGACTTGAGCTGTGTTGTTGCTCTCTGCGTCCTTCCCAGGCTCCAGCCTCTGTGGTGCTGCTGTTTGACGTGCGGACCAGCTCGGCGGTTCTCCTGCGGCTGCTGATGTTTGCAGGGAACTTGAAGGCCTGGAGGCCTTCTGCCCAGGTGGCGGAGGCCCTGAGGAGGAGACAGGATGGCCTGTACCGAGTCCTGCTTGATGAGTCCTCCCAGCTCCAAAGCAAACTGATCCAGCTGCTCTCTCACCCCGATGGCGAGGTCCGAGCCCAGGTGGCCCGTGTTCTCTTGTAGACCCCCATACCGAACTTCAAATCTCGACACAACCTCTTACTTACATTATTCATTTAACCTCCAACTCCAACCTGATTTTTCCCAACCTTGACTCCTTTAACCTCCAGCTCCTCCAATCTTCCTAATCCCCAGTCCTCCTTAATCATGCCACCAAACATACATCCTACTTTCAAACCTCCACCCTCTTACCTCCACACCCCAACCAGACTTAATCAATCTGCCTAGGCCTGCCCGTGCCTTCAAACACCACCCTGCCCTTCACCCCTTCTGTCAATTTCCACCCAATCTGTGTCCTACTTCTCCACTCCAAACCTCAACCCAACCATCATAAACCTTCACTTCAGAAAAATCACCTACAGCCATTGGAAATCTATTCATTTATCCACCGATCAGTGATCATAGAGGAAGGAGGCGAGGTGGAGAGGAAGCCATTTAATAGTATTGAGACTCGGGCCAACTCTCCCTCCCACTCCTCCTTCACTTAGGCTGGAATTTTAGGCTGTATTTAGAGGCAGTGCTCCACTTCCACTGTGTCTTTCTCTCTGCTGAGAACATGTTGTCCACTTTCTCTTGAGGCATCCTGTTCTAGGCGAAGCCCCTTAACCTAAACCCACTGCCAAAACCTTTCAAGCAAGGAGAATGTGTCAGTAATATGCCCTCCAACACCTCACCCAACTAACTGCTCCTGCGTGGTGTGCTGTGCATATGTAATGGCGTTGGTTTGGTGAACCACACTTGCATGATGCGTAAACTTGCCTGAGAGCTGAAGACTTGCAATTGCTCCCTGACCTAATACCTAGGCTTTAGCAGAGTGGGCTAACACATCTTGTGGAGGAGACAAACTGGAGAGGCTGGCCAATCGTTACTGTACTTTGAAGTTAGTTGATGCACACAATTTGAATGCCTTGTTGACACCAGGGATACACAGCTCCAGTCTTCGAGTGTCAAGTCTTGCCCTCTTAAACTATCAATCAGTAACTGATTTACATCTGGGAAACAAAGGTCAAGTTAGGTATATCTGAAATGTGTGCACTAGCAGCTTAACGCTTTCAAGCGGAAGGGGTACTCCCTACAGACTGCTTAAATAAATTATAGGCTGAAACATTCCGTGACTTGAATTGTTTGTTTAAAGCACTGAGATAAGAAAGATGACAACCAGCTCGTCTCAGGCTTCCTATAAAATCATACAGCTGGTGAATGAGACTGAGCCAGGTCAGACCTGAGAGGACTGGAGTTATGGACCCCTGATGCTGGTGTGTAACACACTAGACAGTTTACAGAGGAGCGAGGGAGACTACTGTCACTGATCTCCTGTTTGTATGACTCAATAAATGTCAATGGGGTTTTCCCTGATCCAACAACATTCACATCATCCAAATGGGATTTTTTAGCATTGATCTCATAAGATATGAGCTGAGGCTGATTTGAAGTATAGGCTGCACTGTACTAGGTTTCTCCAACTCCCAGCACCTAGTTCAGGTAACCGTGGCCAGATTGAAGACCATGACTGTTTCAGTGTTTCCCCTACCCATTGTTTCCCCCCCTCCSCCCTGTATAGTTGTTCCCCGTCTCAGCAATTTTTGTGCCAAAAGGCCTGGATGTGGCTTTGAGGGCCTTTGCGCCCCACCTGGAAAGTCATCTAGGGGGAAGACTGGATAAATATATATATTTTTAGATAGGTGTGTCAGTGCTGGTCTGGAACAAAAGCATGCACACCCAGAATTTCTCTGGGACTGGAGTTAGACCTCACTGGTCTGGTCTGTACAAATGCTGCAAAATTCTGATGTCGAGAGACTCCGTGCCAGACCCAAAACTATCTCTTCTCCCAGGCTTTTGTGTTTTAGAGCAGAGATGGGAAGARGGATGTGTATTTTTTAATCAGTACCAACGGTAGCATCCCATTGTGTAAAGCTTATCTACTACAGTTATTCAGGAAATATTTATTTTGGATTATTCAATTGTTTCTTGTTTCAACCCAGTTTTGGCCTTCTTAATGTATAGATTTGTTTAGTTTGTTTTACATTTGTGAGTAAATATGTTTTATTTTAAAGGTGACTGCCTCCAACTCTCCATGCCTCATTATTTGAGGTTCCTTTATTTCCAGTAAAATACGATGTGCAATCTATGCCCTCTAGTGTTGAAGCTGGTAAGTGGTTCAAAGCCAGCATATTATTATGGCACTGTCGGTTTCTCTGACCAAGAGGGAGGGGAAAGGTTTGTGAATGCTCCCCCCCACATAGCAAAAGATTATTCATGTTTTCATGCTAATACAACTCTTTCCACAAACAAAAGCAGTGAGAGCACACATATTGATTGTATTGTCAAAGTCAGACCATGTAGACCAGGAGCATAACAGTTTATTTAAGCAGAAAGACATTTGTCAATCACAGTGAAGACTCCTCAGAGGAGGAAGGGGAGGACCATCCTCCTCAGTGAATTTCATAAAAATAGTGAAACATTAAAGTTATCCTTTTTAGATAAAACTATACTAAATATATTAACGTCACCAAATAACTGCTTAAAACACACTAATTGTCAATGAAAGTCTAAAGTAGCCTCAACAGCACTCTGTAGGGTAGCACCATTGTGTAAACGGAAGACAGTTAGTTTCCGTCCTCTGGTCACATTGACTTCAATACAAAACTTAGGAGGCTTAATTATGACAACTTCCAGAAGACACCCTCCAACCTATCAGAGCTCTTGCAGCATGAACTTGTTGGATGCATTTGCAGTTTGTTTTGTCTGTTTCTGAGTAGGGATATCTTCCCTTGACTCGACAGCTTGGGTAATGGGCTGGCTGGTTGAGTGGGGCTCCCGAGTGGTGCAGTGGTTTGAGGCACTGCATCTCAGTGCTAGAGGCGTCACCACAGACACCCGGGTTCGAATCCAGGCTGTATCACAACCGGACGTCATTGGGAGTCCCATAGGGCAGTGCACAAATGGCCCAGCGCTGGCCGGTGTAGGCCGTCATTGTAAATACGAATTTGTTCTTAACTGACTTGCCTAGTTAAAGGTTAAATTAAATAAATTCAGCTTGTTCATTATAGGCATCAAAACTGCTGGAGTCACCTCTATTAGCTCCAAAAGAGGAGTCAACATAATTCATGTAATTTCCAAAGCCACAGGGTTTGTAAGGCACTTCTTTTGCCCCTTGTTTAACAGGGACTTTGACATGTTGCTCTGAGACAATGTTAGGGACTGTTTCCCTTTTAGATGGGATGGTGGGTGGGCTGATTCTCTGAGTGCTCACATAGCTTCCACTGCTCTGAGGAAAACCTCAAGTCTGTGCTGGAAACTCTTTCCACAGGTCACATATTTGGGCTTCTTGCTGATGGGGACTTTCAGCTATTGCTTAGAGAAGGGAGAAGTCTTCTTTGACCCAAGGCCTGGTTACTAGTGGGCTTGGGAAATAAGATGTTTTGACGAGAGAAGCCTCTAGGCCAGAAGAGCTGGATGCGGCAGGTCGGTACGCTGGAGACATATCTGGATATGTCTCCAGCGTATTGTGTTTGTGGGCATTGGGGACTGTGTCATTATGGCATCAAAACTGCTAGAATAACCTTAATAGTTTCCAAAGCGACTTGAATGCAAGAAGCTGGACATCGGGTCTGGAGCCCATGTCTTTGGGCTTCTGAATCGGACTGATTGGGACTTGGTTCTGCTGCTCAGAAACTGAGTGACCAGAGGGCTGGTAGTTTGTGGGCTTGGGAAATAAGATGTATTGGCTAGGGGGGCTGACCTTTAGGAAACTCACTTAGCCACCAGTTCTGTAAGGACCACATTGTCCAGAGGAAGAGCTAGAGGGGGAAGGTCTTTGTACATTAGCTTTCCTTGACCGCTGGACATTAGGAACTCTTCCCCCGATTGCTCAGTTTGGCCGGGCGGCCAGCTCTAGGAAGAGTTGATGGTTCCAAACGTCTTACATTTAAGAATGATGGAGGCCACTGTGTTCTTGGGGACCTTCAACGCTGAATAAGTTTTTTGGTACCGTTCCCCAGATCTGTGCCTCGACACAATCCTGTCTCGGAGCTCTACGGACAATTCCTTRGACCTCATGGCTTGGTTTTTGCTCTGACATGCAATGTCAACTGTGGGACTTTATATAGACAGGTGTGTGCCTTTCCAAATCATGTCCAATCAATTGAACAGGGGTGGGAAAAGTACCCAATTGTCATACTTGAGTAAAAGTAAAGATACCTTAATAGAATAGTGACCCAGTAATAGAATAGTGACCCAGTAAAATACTAGAGTAAAAGTATTTGGGTTTAAATATACTTAAGTATCAAAAGTAAAAGTATAAATAATTTCAAATTCCTTACATTAAGCAAACCAGATGGCACTATTTTATTGTATATATACAGTTGAAGTTGGAAGTTTACATACATTTAAACTCCGTTTTTCACAATTCCTGACATAAAATCATAGTAATAAATCCCTGTTTTAGGTCAGTTAGGATCACCACTTTATTTTAAGAATGTGAAATGTCAGAATAATAGTAGAGAGAATCATTTATTTCAGCTTTTATTTCTTTCATCACATTCCCAGTGGGCCAGAAGTTTACATACACTCAATTAGTATCTGGTAGCATTGCCTTTACAGATGAACGTGGAACCTTCAGGCGTTTGGAAATTGCTAGTAGTCTGGCTTTTTTATGGCGGTTTAGGAGCAGTGGCTTCTGTTGATATAGGACTAGTTTTACTGTGGATATAGATACTTTTGTACCTGTTTCCTCCAGCATCTTCACAAGGTCTTTTGCTGTTGTTCTGCTATTGATTTGCACTTTTCACACCAAAGTACATTCATCTCTAGGAGACAGAACGCATCTCCTTCCTGAGTGGTATGATGGCTGCGTGGTCCCATGGTGTTTATGCTTGCGTACTATTGTTTGTACAGATGAACGTGGTACCTTCAGGTATTTGTAAATTGCTCCCAAGGATGAACCAGACTTGTGGAGGTCTACAATTTTTTTCTGAGGTCTTGGATGATTTCTTTTGATTTRCCCATGATGTCAAGCAAAGAGGCACTGAGTTTGAAGGTAGGCCTTGAAATACATCCACAGGTACACCTCCAATTGACTCAAATGATGTCAATTAGCCTATCAGAAGCTTCTAAAGTCATGACATAATTTTTTGGAATTTTTCAAGCTGTTTAAAGGCACAGTCAACTTAGTGTATTTAAACTTCTGACACACTGGAATTGTGATACAGTGAATTATAAGTGAAATTATCTGTCTAAACAATTGTTGGAACAATTACTTGGGTAGTGCACAAAGAAGATGTCCTCACCGACTTGCCAAAACGATAGTTTGTTAACAAGAAATTTGTGGAGTGGTTGAAAAACGAGTTTTAATGACGCCAACCTAAGTGTATGTAAACCTCTGACTTCAACTGTATATACGAATAGCCAAGGGCACACAGCCAGGGGTACACTGTTTAGTCAGTCTGCCAAATCAGAGGTAGTAGGGATGATGAGGGACGTTCTCTTAGTAAGTGTGTGAATTGGACCATTTTCCTGTCCTGCTAAACATTCAAAATGTAACGGGTACTGTTGGGTGTCAGGGAAAATGCATGGAGTGAAAAAGTACATTGTTTTCTTCAGGAATGTAGTGAAGTAAAAGCTGTCAAAAATATAAATAGTAAAGTACAGATACCCCAAAAAACTACTTAAGTAGTACTTTAAAGTAATTTTACTTAAGTTCTTTACACCAGTGCAATTGAATTTACTACAGTTGGACTTCAAGTTGTAGAAACACCTCGAGGATGATCAATGAAAACAGGATGCACCTGAGCTCAATTTTGTGTCTCATAGCAAAGGGTCTGAATACTTATGTAAATAAGGTATTTCTGTTTATTTAGAATACATTTGCAAATTAAAAAAAAGTTTTCTCTTTGGCATTATGGGGTAGTGTGTGTAGATTGAGGGAATAAAAAAAATAAAAACATTTTAGAATTAGGCTGTGATGAAACAAAATATGGAAAAAGTCAAAGGGTCTGAATACTTTCTGAATGCACTGTAAGTGTGGCTTGGAACGCTGCTCGTCCAATCAGCATCCAGGACCCAAACAAGTTGTATAATAGACCCATAAAAATTAGAGTTCCAAACCTCTCTGCCAATAACAGCTAGTTTTCTGTTATTTCCTTCCCTACTCAGACCACTCCCAGACAGTCCTAGCAAAGCTCTTACTTGAGAAACACTCGTTGCTACAAAGCATTTTTGTCATTTAAAAAAAATCATATAGCATATAATCACACATTTCATTTGGCATTTAACAACCATGTCAATCTTAAATGCTCATAAGGGCTCCACAAGGTCACTCCATCCCTTCCTGTTTTGGGCTAAATTAAACATCGCTTTCCAGGTGATCCCTAGTCTGGTCTTGATGGTATGTGAGCGCAGGTACTGTAGTCATAATTGCTAGTCATGATTCATTTTTACTGCCACACCTGTTTTCACAGTAACTATTGCTGGATATTTACAGTGATGATAAACCACAAAACATGGAACAATATTTCACAGGCAAAATATTTATTTAGATTATTTCTTGCGGACTCCAACTTAATTAACGTAATTAGGAGACTCCTTCCTCCACCTTGATATTTAGCAGGTGGTTCCACACTGATACCATGCATGTTTATGAATGCAATTAAGACCTCCATTCAGCTACTGGCCTTTTCCCATGCTGGCATGGCAGTGTACAGCAAATCCAACCTTGTTATAGCCAACCACCCTTAACTTCTTATTTTTATAACAAATGTGTTGAATACCCCAAATTGTTTACATAGTCAACTTACACACAGCTCTGACACCCACACACACACACTTACCCCACCAGGGATCTTTTCACAGTTCCCAAATCCATAACAAATTCAAGAATATAGAGCCATTATTGCATGGAACTCCATTCCATCTCCTATTGCTCAAAAGAACAGCGAACCTGATTTAAAAAATAGATAAAGAAACACCTTATGGCACCACGCCTCTCCCCTATTCGGTCAAGATAGTTTGTGTGTATGTATTGTTATGTAGGCTTTATTCATGTAATTCTGTCCTTGAGTTGTTCTTGTCTATTAATGTTCTGTATTATGTCATGTTTTGTGTGGACCCCAGGACGAGTAACTGATGCTTTTGCAACAGCTAATGGGGATCCTAATAAAATACCAAATACCTTCCCCTGATGTAAATATCTGCTGTTCATCTGGCCCAAGCCAGGATCAATTGTACAGTGCCTTCAGAAAGTATTCACACCTAAATAAGTACACATGTGCTTAACAAGTCACATAATAAGTTGCATGGACTCACTCTGTGTGCAATAATAGTGTTTAACATGATTTTTTATTGACTACCTCATCTCTGTACACCACACATACAATTATTTGTAAGATCCCTTAGTCGAGCAGTGAATTTCAAACACAGATTCTGTTTGCAACAAGGCACTAAAGTAATACAGCTTAAAATGAGTCATGTAATGAGTATGCTTGTAAATGTTAAGGACTGGGGAGTTTTTCAAGAAGAAAAATAAACGCAATGGAGTTAAGCACATGCAAAATCCTAGAGTAAAACCTGGTTCAGTCTTGCTGTCCACCAGACACTGGGAGATTAACTCACCTTTCAGCAGGACAATAACATACAACACAAGGCTAAATCTACACTGGAGTTGCTTACCAAGAAGAAAGTGAATGTCCCTGAGTGGCTGAGTTACAGTTTTGACTTAGATCTGCTTTAATATCTATGGCAAAACCTGAAAATGGTTGTCAAGCAATGATCAACAACCAATTTGATAGAGCCTAAAAGTTGTTTTAAAGAATAATGGGCAAATGTTGCACAATCCAGATGTGGAAATCTCTAAGAGACATAACTAGAAAGACTCACAGCTGTAATCGCTGTCAAAGATGAGTCTGAAATGTATTGACTCAGGGTTGACTTATGTATTTTTCATTAATTTTGTTCAAATGTTATATATATTTTTTATCCATTTTAATCCCAGTTTGTAACACAACCAAATGTGGAATAAGTAAAGGGGTGTGAATACTTTCTGGATGCACTGTAAATGGATCCGAATCAACATTTCATGTAGTGTACATATCACAGATAGGTGGTTATTGTTGTGCATCTCACTTGTCTCACAGTGCCAGACACCACACCATGACTAAACGGATGGGCACAAGGCCTCTCACAGGCTGTCAAATGCAAGCATAGGCTGTCTTTGAGACTTCCTCTGGTGAAAGGTTTTGAGAAGTTTGCGACACTGAGAGCACGCACACACGTACACACAAACGCTTTCTCTCTATGGCTATGAGCATGCGATGCTCATTTTCAGTTCAGTATTCACAGATGAGTGGAGATTGCTGTACGTCTTCCTTTGTAAATGTGTAAAGGATGCACATGAAAGCCCGATCGAGCGACCAAGAGATAGGTATGCATATGCCCACTCAAACTGTATTACGAGGAATGGGAAATTAATAGGAAAACCTTCCCAGTAAAGGTCTACATGCCTAGCCTACAACACAGCCTATATAGTGCAGCAATCACTACGTTTCCCACAATTCCATGTTGCCTAATCCGTGAGCGCAGAACTCTCGGCCGTCATACAACAAGGTTGAGCAAGAAGCGCGTGATGGAACCCATTACTATAACTGACTGAGAGACTGATTTGTCTCTCTCGAGCCCACACATGTCAATAGACACAGAGAGTCGACGGCGGAGATCACCCATCGACAGTCAAGGTGAGGCCGAGCTAAATAGCCTATTATTGATGTAGCTAGTGTTGTGCGATGCTAAACTTTTTTTAGGCTATGTAAACTAACACACCAGCCATATACTTCGTCTCGTCGATGTGCTTTAAAAAAAATCTATGTCATATAATAAATAATCCTACCGCGAAATAATACCTACATGTTAATACATGCACATTAGGCTACAGTGTCATTTCAAGAAATTGAACAAAGGGAAAAGATAGGTGCATTGCATTGATAATGACTGTGTTACTACTGAATAAATACATTATTGTCGTGGTCACTTAATTCAAAATCTGAGAATAACCTGTGACGTTTGATCACACGGAATACGCTACAGGTTAGGCCAAAAACGGCAGATGGCGATATTATCTGGTTTCATTTTACCATCCAAAGGCGTTGTATGCAGCCGGCAATACACTGCTATCCACCTTGGACCGGTTCCTACCTACAACGTTCTCCATTAAGGCTGCAAAGGCGTTGATTTCCTCCTGAATTAGATTTAATGGAGAGATGGTATTTTTGTTGTTGTTGAAAATATACATACTTTCTTTATGAAACACCATTTTCAACACCATGCAAATTATACTTCCTGGTGTCGCGCCCTGCGTTCAACTAGCGGTAAACAACAGATGGCGGCACGGGATATGCAACATCTGGGATTAGTGTTTGTAGGCATTAGCCACTTTAGCATGGTGGTGGAACATTGTGTTTCATAAAGAAAGTACGCATATTTTTCCCATTTTTTCGCCAGCCTTCTTGCCATTAAATATAGTTAAGGAGGAAATCGATGCCTTTGCAGCCCGAATGGAGGAAGAACCGGTCCACTGGGATACGGGATTATTGCCTGCTGCATACAATGCATACTGTAAAATGGAAATTACTCAATATCAACATCTGCCGGCCTTTGGGATAGCAAAAGGTGTGGTGATACTGATGGTTTGTAGGGACTGATGGTTTGTTTACATACCTGGTTAGAACTAACATAGCAGGTTAGGGGAGTTAACGTAGCAAATTAGTAGAACTAACAACGCAGCAAGTTAGGAGAATTAACATTGCAAGTTAGGAGAATTAGGTTAAGGTTAGGAAAAGGGTTTGGGTTAGATTTAAAATGCTAGTTGTCACCAACTGTTGTCCCTGATACGACAACTAGATGGAGCTGTAGGCCTACTTCATATAACGACAACCATAGAAACATAAACAAACCATCAGTCCCGACAAAACAATAGTATTATAACACTGTCACCAACACATGCTCGGACACCTGTCACGCAGGAATTTTTTCCTTGTGTCAAATGTTCTGCTCAGAATTTTAGAATTCATTGGCCTATAATACAGTTCACTTTTTTTTTTTTACATAACTAGATAGGTGATAACATTGTGGACTTTTTGCTTTTCCTCAACCCAATCATCCCCAGTCATATCCATAGAAATAGAATCTCATTCTAGTTATGTTCAGTCTCCTGAGCGGGAAAAGGTGCTGTCGTACCCTCTTCACGACTGTCTTGGTGTGTTTGGACCATGATACTTTGTTGGTGATGTGGACACCAAGGAACTTGAAACTCTCGARCCGCTCCACTACAGCCCCATCGATGTTAATGGGGGCCTGTTCGGACCGCCTTTTCCTGTAATCCACAATCAGCTCCTTAGTCTTGCTCATATTGAGGGAGAGGTTGTTGTTCTGGCAACACACTGCCAGGTCTCTAACCTCCTCTCCTCCCTCTCATCGTTGTCGGTGATCAGGCCTACTGTTGTTGTGTCGCCAGCAAATGGAGTGATGGAGTCGTGTTTGGCCACGCTGTCGTGGGTGAACAGGGAGTACAGGAGGGGACTAAGCACACACCCCTGATGGGCCCCAGTGTTGAGGATCAGCGTAGCAGACGTGTTGTTGCCTACCCTTACCACCTGGGGGTGGACTTCCGTGAGGAAGTCCAGGATCCAGTTGCAGAGGGAGGTGTTTAGTCCCAGGGTCCTTAGCTTAGTGGTGAGCTTTGTGGGAACTATGGTGTTGAACGCTTGAGCTGTAGTCAATGAGCTGCATTCTCACGTAGGTGTTCCTTTTGTCAAGGTGGGAAAGGGCAGTGTTATTGTATGCTGTAGTGTTAAGATTTCCCTTCAGTGGAATTAAGGGGCCTAGCCCGAACCATGAAAAACAGCCCCAGACCATTATTCCTACTCCACCAAACTTTTACAGTTGGCACTATGCATTGGGGTAGGTAGAGTTCTCCTGGCAAAAAATACTAAGCGCACACTTCCAAGAACTAAACAAGTTGAAGTCGAGCAGTCATTTGAAAGAGTAAAAACATTTCAGCGAGACTACTCGGGCGAAATCCATTAACGGCAAGATAATGAAATTCATTGCCCTTGACAATCAACCATTCTCTGTCGTGAATGATGTTGGCTTTCGCCGCCTGGCCCGAGCACCTCGAGCCACGGTACACACTACCAAGTAGGCGCAATTTTTCAGATGTTGCCCTACCGGAGTTACACAGTATTGTTGAAACGCACATCCATGAGCTACTTGCTATGGGCGTCACTGCTATTAGCTTCACGACTGACATTTGGACCAGCGATGTCAGCCTCATAAGCATGCTGAGTCTGACAGCACAGTGGGTCGATGAGGATTTTGTACTGAGGAAAGCCATATTGCATGCTCCAGAATGTGCTGGTTCTCATACCGCTGCTGCCATTTCAATGGCATTTGAGAACATGTTTGAAATTTGGAAACATGAACACACTCCTAGCTCCATTCTAACAACTGACTCGAGAAATAAGCTCATCAACTACTACATCTGCAGCAGACGTGATACCCTCTGTCATGGCATTGAAACGCTTGCTCAACAAAACTGCCGACAGACCGTGGGGTTAAAACTTGAAAAAGTACTCTACAAGAGGCTGCGAACTAGCGATTTGGTGGCATTCTCTCTGAGCCACTTTACTGTGTCGCCACCTTGCTCGATGCTAGGTACAAGGACCACTACTTCGATGCAGACAAGAAACCGGGTTTACGTGAAATGTTACAGACACAGCTGGACAAGATGGAAACGGACACAGTGACAGTGCACACCGAGGAAGAGAGGCCACGGACAGACATAGCTGAAACTTCACTGCTTGACATGTATGATAAAACCTGGATGAGACTGAACAAATGAACAACGAAACAGGACAGCAAGTAAGTGAAAGAAATGGGTTTTGATGATGTTTTACTGCTAATGGGGACATGCGTAAATGCCAACAAAATAACTTTTTGGTCAGTGTGTGGTTAGGTTTTATTCAGGGTTACTACTCATTTTAGTCTAACAGGCATTGCTGTGTTTACGAAGTAGCTCTTTTTCCCCATGGACAAATAATGTCACTGAATGGTAGTGGGTACTGTAAGAACCGATTACCAGTAAGACACGTCTCACAAGTTTGATCTTTCAGTGTTAAGGACAGGAACTGCCCCTGTTTGTGGCTGGCGGCCTGCTAGTATCAACATTGGATAACGTCTGTCTGCCTCGTCTGGTTACAGGAATCATTAAATGTTTGTAACATGCAGTTGAAACTGTATGACCTTAAGGGACATTGAAGACATTTTGGCAGAAAGATGGGGAAGTTCAAGAACATAGTTTGTATTTATACTGGTAAAGGGAAGTGATACTAATCCTTCTGTATTTTACTCAAATCAAAGGTTATTGGTCATGTACACAGTTTAGCAGGTGTTACTGCAGACCTACTGTGACTATGAAAAGCCTTGGTACAGAAAAACAAGTCAGGGGAACATTAGATCACACTTTGGACTAAGTGCATTGCATGACTGCTTACCTGGATGAATAAAGGTTAAATAAATAGTGTAATGTATTGGGTCATAAAGTTTATTTGCCACCATCAAGCACATTCTGAAAATAACCGACCAGGCAGGCACGCCTGTCTTGTTTCCTGCAGATTTTTGTCTCCGTGAACAAGCCCAGCTTATGTCTGTCTGTGCCCATCTGTCTGTGGCTGTGTGTGTCTGTCTGTGGGAGGTGGTAGTAATTAGAAACAACAGCTCTTGTTATAGCCAGTATACAGTGCAGACGAAGACACACTTCAGACTTAGTTATGACCAGCACGAGTGTGTTCTAACTTAAATCACATGCCTCTCCTCCTCTCCCAGACATGAAGTACAGGGCATTGTCTCTGACCTACGGTCTTAGCATGTCTCTCAAGTTCCACCAGAACACCACATGCTAGACCAGTGTTTACCAAACACTTTGGGTCATGGCCAGAACCTCTTGTGCCATTGCTTACATCTCCTCTCCTCGTCCACTCCCTGCAGATTCTCCATGGGACCAAGATCACCGGGGGGGGCACCTCCACGGGCCAATGTGTGACCGGCTGTGTGTGGCCAGCCTGCACTCCGAGCTGAGGGATGCCTGCACCACCTCGCTTTCCCCCTCCCTCCTCCCCGGACCAGGTGTCTACACGCCAAAATGTCCGTCCACACACACACGTGAGTACAAGGTCCAGTCACATTTTGGTACTATAGCACTAGGAGAAGAGAGGGTGCTAAGGGTTGAAATGGAACCGGGCCAGAGATGAACTTTTGGTTGTTATTATTAACCTCAATAGAGTTTGATTGTAACATGATTGAATACATCTCACCCTTCAGGACTCAGCGCCCATGCCTCTGATGATGTATGGGAGGATGCCACCAACAAGACCACTATCAGAGCAGAGAACGAAGTGGAGGCCAACAAACTAGCCAACAACTACAGGGTATAGCACAGTATAGTATATGAAGCAGAATAAACAACATTGCAGATGACTGAAAGATGTTGATCCATCCCAGGGATGCAGCACACAATCATACAAATTCACAATACTTACAATTTCAACACAATAAAAACATACCATACCAAGGAATTTAAGAAAAGTCACTAACATAACACGTTCCTGAAAAACAAACACATTCCTCAGTCAAAACGTAATCAACCAACTGTCTGAAATGTCCTAGCGACACCAAAACATCCAACTTTGTAGAATTCTAGAGATCATTCCACAAGGTGCAAAATTAACTAAACGCAGATCTACCTAACTCAATGCTGACCAAAAGTATCTCCAGAGTTGGCCATCCCTGTGATCCGGTCTGGTGACTCGTATGTCTGTAATTTAACAGTGATGTAAGGTATGGCAGAAGTTTGCACGAGGGCTTTATAAACTAAAATAGAGCAGTGCATTGATCTACAAGACTTTAGAAAATGCATACAGAATGCAGTGTACTGAACCTATCACCGGTAATAAAGCATAGTGCACTATAATAAACTGTGTCCATTGGCTTCAATACAGTGGCAGCTGCATTCATATACCGTGCATTCGGAAAGTATTCAGACCCCTTGACTTTTTCCATGTTTTGTTATGTTATAGCCTTATTCTAAAATGGATTTTGAAAAAATGAAATACCTTACTTACATAAGATTTCAGACCCTTTGTTATGAGACTTGAAATTGAGCTCAGGTGCATCCTGTTTCCATTGATCATCCTTGAGATGTTTCTACAACTTGTTTGGAGTCCACCTGTGGTAAATTCAATTGATTGGACATGATTTGGAAAGGCACACACCTGTCTATATAAGGTCCCACAGTTGACAGAGCATGTCAGAGCAAAAACCAAGCCATGAGGTTGAAGGAATTGTCCGTAGAGCTCCGAGACAGGATTATGTCGAGGCACAGATCTGGGGAAGGGTACCAAAAATGTCTGCAGCATTGAAGGGCCCCAAAAACACAGTGGCTTCCATCACTCTTAAATGGAAGAAGTTTGGAACCACCAACACTCTTCCTAGAGCTGTCCGCCGGGCCAAAGTGAGCAATCTTGGGGGAGAAGGTCCTTGGTCAGGGAGGTGACCAAGAACCCGATGGTCACTCTGACTGAGCCTCCAGAGTTCCTCTGTGGAGATGGGAGAACCTTCCAGAAGGACATCCATCTCTGCCGCACTCCACCAATCAGGCCTTTATGGTAGAGTGGCCAGACTGAAGCCACCCCTCAGTAAAAGGCACATGGAGTTTGGAGTTTGCCAAAAGGCACCTAAAGACTCTCATACCATGAGAAACAAGATTCTCTGGTCTGATGAAACCAAGCTTGAACTCTTTAGCCTGAATGCCAAGCGTCACGTCTGGAGGAAACCTGGCACCATCCAAACGGTGAAGCATGGTGGTGGCAGCATCATGCTGTGGGGATGTTTTTCACAGGCAAAGACTGGGAGACTAGTCAGGATCGAGGGAAAGATAAACGGAGCAAAGTACCGAAAGATCCTTGATGAAAACCTGTTCCAGACCGCTCATGACCTCAGACTGGGGCGAAGTTTATCTTCCAAAAAGACAACAACCCTAAGCACACAGCCAGGAAAACGCAGGAGTTGCTTCAGGACTGAATGTCCTTGAGTGGCCCATCCAGAGCCCTGAAAATAGCAGCGCAGCGACGCTCCCCATCCAACCTGACAGAGCTTGAGAGGAATTGCAGAGGAGAATGGGAGAAACTCCCCAAATACAGGTGTGCCAAGCTTGTAGCGCCATACCCAAGAAGACTCTAGGCTCTAATCGCTGCCAAAGGTGCTTCAACAAAGTACTGAGTAAAGGGTCTGAATACTTATGTACCTGTAATAATTAAGGATTTTTTTGTTGTTTATTTTTATTTACTATTTTCTCCACAATTTTATGATATCCAATTGGTAATTACAGTCTTGTCCCATCGCTCCAACTCTCGTTCGGTCGAGAGCCTTGCGTCCTCTGAAACACGACCCTGCCAAGCCGCACTGCTTCTTGACACCCTGCTTGCTTAACCCAGAAGCCAGTCACACCAATGTGTCGGAGGAAACACCATACAACTGGTGACCGTGTCATTGTGCATGTGCCCGGCTCGCCACAGGAGTCGCTAGAGTGCGATGGGACAAGGACATCCCGACACAGCCCGGGCTCGTACCGGCCAAGTACATTTTTTTGTTTGTTTTTTTGTTTTAATGAATTAGCCAAAATTTCTAAAAACCTGTTTTTGCTTTGTCATGGGTTATTGTGTGTAGATTGATGGGGGGGAAACAATTTAATCAATTTTATAATAAGTCTGTAACGTAACAAAATGTGAAAAAAGTTAAGGGGTCTGAATACTTTCTGAATGCACTGTATATAAAGTGTAATATTGGGACGCAAACTCAACATTTAAACTGACATGGTACAGGTGTCTTCTTTTTTTAAGCCCATGACCATGTTTGTGAGGCGTATACTTTTGTTTCAAAGTAGATTTGTTTAAGACTACCAAGAAACACTGTGACCCTGATTTAGCCCACTGCAGTAAAATGTTAACATGGTTAAAACTATAATTTTGATATCATGGTCATTCCTTGCATCCATAGCTCTGTCGTTGAATTTGAGAGTTGTTACATTTCTCCATCCTTATCCCCCGCTTTTTACTGAAATAGTGTTGGGGAGAAGGCTTTGTCATTGTTTTAACTGCTGATTTGCCACTGTACGCAGGGTGTCTAGCACATCACAAGTAGAGTTGTTGAAATGAAAATAAATATTCACTAAATCTGAAGTTAGAAAGTATGTTTTGTACAGTACAGGTTCAAATGAACTGTAAATCATGTGTGCACATTTACTCTCTCGTTGTGTGTGTGTACGCGTGCGTGCGTGTTTTAGTTTGGATTTAGGAAGTGGAAGAGTCATGTGACGGAGCGTCCCTTTGAGGACAGGTCGGATGTGGTCAAGGAGCTCTATTCAGAGCTCAACGTCATCAAACCACACACAGGTGAGTGTTTGTGTGTGTTTTTGTGTATTTGTGCTTGTAAGGAGGAAAAGTAGTCAACTCTATAGATGTCACTGTGATACTCAGTACAAACCCTGAAGTCCTCAATCATGGCTTGCTGTGAATAGGACTACATGGCGTCATCACTAATTTCTCTCTGTCTGTGTCTGTGTGATGTTAGGTCATCTGATCACCTGTGGAAATGTGGTGTATGTGTTGTTGTTTGGCTGGTGGGTGTCTCTGGGCTACTTCCTGGTCAGCATACTGATGTTCATCACCATCATTGAAGTACCATATGGTATGGATATCCATTAGCAGTACTTACTGTCTATCCTTTGGCAGTACTGTGTTATCAATTTGTTTTGCCACATGCGCCGAATACAACAGGTGTAGACCTTACAGTGAAATGCTTACTTACAAGCCCTTAACCAACAATGTTTTAAGAAGTTTTAAGAAAAAATAGATAAGTCCAAAAAATAGAAAATTAAAGTAACAAATAATTAAACAGCAGCAGTAAAATAACAACAGCGAGGCTATATACAGGGGGTACGGGTAGAGTCAATGTGCGGGGGCACCGGTTAGTCGAGGTAATTGAGGTATTATGTACATGTAGGTAGAGTTAAAATGACTATGCATAGATAAATAACAGCGAGTGGCAGCAGCGTAAAAGAGTGGTCTGGGTAGCCCTTTGATTAGCTGTTCAGGAGTCTTATGGCTTGGGGGTAGAAGCTGTTAATAAGCCTTTTGGACCTAGACTTGGAGCTGCGGTACCGCAGCGAAAAGTGTATGATTAGGGTGGCTGGAGACTTTTACAATTTTTAGGGCCTTCCTCTGACACCGCCTGGTATAGAGGTCTTGGATGGCAGGAAGCTTTCCCCCGGTGATGTACTGGGTCGTACGCACTACCCTCTGTAGTGCCTTGCGGTCGACGGCTGAGCAGTTGCCATACCAGGCAGTGATGCAACCAGTCAGGATGCTCTCGATGGTGCAGCTGTAGAACCTTTTGAGGATCTGAGGACCCATGCCAAATCTTTTCAGTCTGCTGAGGGGGAATAGACTTTGTCTTGCCCTCTTCACGACTGTCTTAGTGTGTTTGGACCATGATTGTTTGTTGGTGATGTGGACACCAAGGAACTTGAAGCTCTCTACCTGCTCCACTACAGCCCCGTCGATGAGAATGGGGGCGTGCTCGGTCCTCCTTTTCCTGTAGTCCACAATCATCTCCTTTGTCTTGATCACGTTGAGGGAGAGGTTGTTGTCCTGGTACCACACGGCCAGGTCTCTGACCTCCTCCCTGTAGGCTGTCTCATCATTGTCGGTGATCAAGCCTACCGCTGTTGTCATCTGCAAACTTGATGGTGTTGGAGTCGTGCCTGGCCATGCAGTCATGGGTGAACAGGAGGGGACTGAGCACGCACCCCTGAGCGGCCCCCATGTTGAGGATCAGCGTGGCGGATGTGTTGTTACCTACCCTTACCACCTGGGGGGGCCAGTCAGGAAGTCCAGGATCCAGTTGCATAGGGAGGTGTTTAGTCCCAGGGTCCTTAGCTTAGTGATGAGCTTTGAGGGCACTATGGTGTTGACTACAGCTCAACGTTCAATGAATAGCATTCTCACATAGGTGTTCCTTTTGTCCATGTGGGACAGGGCAGTGTTGAGTGCAATAGAGATTGCATCATCTATGTATCTCATGGGGCGGTATGCAAATTGGAATGGGTTTCTGGGATAATGGTGTTGCTGTGAGCCATGACCAGCCTTTCAAAGCACTTCATGGCTACAGACGTGAGTGCTCGGGTCGGTAGTCATTTAGGCAGGTTACCTTAGTGTTCTTGGGCACAGGGACTATGGGAGTCTGCTTGAAACATGTTGGTATTAGGTATGTTGGTATTGGGTGTAGAATGTCAGTGAAGACACTTGCCAGCTGGTTCGCGCATGCTCGGAGTACACGTCCTGGTAACCCATCCGGCCCTGCGGCCTTGTGAATGTTGACCTGTTTAAAGATCTTACTCACATCGGAGAGTGCGATCACACAGTCATCCAGAACAGCTGATGCTCTCATACATGTTTCAGTGTTACTTTCCTCGAAGCAAGCATAGAAGTAATTTAGCTCGTCTGGTCGGCTCGTGTCACTGGGCAGCTCACGGCTGTGCTTCCCTTTGTAGCCTTAGATTTCGTGCACCAGCTGTTGTTTAGAAACATACATAGACCCCCACCCCTTGTCTTACCAGAGGCCATTATTCTATCCTGCCGAAAAAGCTTAAAACCCGCCAGCTGTATGTTATTCATGTCGTCGTTCAGCCACGACTCAGTGAAACATAAGATATTACAGTTTTTAATGTTCCGTTGATACATGCTCATAGCCCGTATATTTTATTATCCAATGATTGTACGTCTGAAGTAAATCCTTCCCGTCCGACTCATCAAAGAAAAAGTATTCCTCCAGAACGGGGTGAGTAATCGCTGTCCTGATATCTAGAAGCTCTTTTCAGTCATAAGACATGGTGGCAGAAACATTATGTACAAAATAAGTTACAAATAACGTGAAAAAACACACACAATAGCACAATTGGTTAGGGAATCATAAAACGGCAGCCATCTCCTCCGGCACCATTATTTTCGATAATTATGATAATTATTATAATTGGTGGACTCCAATCTGAGATGAAACCTTTGTATCTTGTGGAGGGAGGGATTATCACATACTGCCATCCTAACATATGATTCCTTTAGATATGATTGAGTCTCTCGCTCTCTCTCCCTTTCTGCTTTTAGGGAAGATGTGCTGGAAGTTGTCTTGGTATTTCTTATGGCCATTTGGGAAGTCCATACAGGAGGTACAGTAATAAGTGTTTTGTCCATCACATTGCTTCCACTGGAAAAGATCAGTTTAGAGGAAGTCAGTTAAAACTGTTAAGATACGCCACATCTGTTTCAGCTCCTGTCTTCACTTCCTGTCTGTTTGTCTGTGGTGGCTGAAGTCCCTGTTTCCTTTCCCCATCACAAGCCATTCACCTCATAACACCCACTTCATCTGACTGGTCATTAAAGGCAAATGTCCACAACAATCATGTAGACTTAAAGGTCTATGTTATCGAAGCATATAAAATAGCTAGAATACAGCTAGATTGTTGAACATGTGATGACTTATAGGGCAAAGATTAGACAGACAGACAGACAATGTCCTCTAAGAGAATGAATGTTGTGTCTGGGCTAAACTCTCCTGTGTTCCCTCTCTAGTTGGGAGGAGGTGTAGGGAGGTGCTGTGGGAGGTTCCCCCACTGTGAGGCAATCCCAGAGGATGTGGAGGACAATGAGGACGCTTCTCCCATCCTCCTGCCATCACCCACTGAAGAGCCCATCCCAGACCTGCTACAGGGGCCACCGCAGCACAAGCCCTACTGGGTAAGAGTCTAATGTGTGATGTGGGAGCTTATATACAGTTGCGGACAAATATATTGACACCTTGCACTTTTCTTAAATAATTCCCAATTTCTACTAAAATAAAATATAACAAACTTTTGGTCACCACACCTTGTTATTGGATTTTCAACATTGCAGAACCAATTTAATTTTTCTGAACTTAAGTTTACACATTTGATTTAGAAAATAAAGACAAATGGCATGGACAATAGTATTGGCACACCGGCGCTAGTACTTGGTGGCGCAGCCTTTGGCCAAGATAACTGCGGAGACAAACGCTTCTTGTAGTCGTCAATGAGCTTGCTGTACCTTTCTGCTAACCTTTCATGTTTGTTTACTTTTTCTTTACGCACACATTTTTTGTGGTCACCCTCCCTTCACATTTCCCACTGTCAATTGTGAATGATAATTATTCAAACTTTACTGGTGAAACGTCCATGCAGCACCTCTATACAGTAGCATAGCCTACCTGTGTTTAGTTTCAATGAAAGCAGGTATTTTGCCTGGTGGCCCTTCGCACAATCATCCTAAAATCTCATAAGAATTGAGATGGTGTTTTTTTGTCTTAGGGTAACTTTATACTATGCTATTATATTCGGCTCTGTTATGTAGAATGCTATCATTATGTGATATTGCAGACATTGATTCAGCTTTGATCTAACTTTATTAAACGAGCACCATTCGCCATGAGTAGTCTGTTATCTACGAGTAGAGCAGCGATTGTGCGTAAAGTAGAGTGTCATGCGCAGAAGTTTCGAGACCTTTAGCTGTCGGGAAGAGGGTTCCAGAAAGGTTGGATCTGCAGCCACTCCGTGTGATTTATACCTTCTATCTGTCTCCTCTATCCTGTGTAGCATCGTGTGAGCACGTATGTGTGGCTGCTGTTGGGTTATCCTTTGCTGGTTGTGGTTCACTCCCTGGCCTGCCTGATCTCCTGGCTGCTGGTGTTCACCATTCCCGTGGCCAAGATGAATGCCCGGACCCTGGCCTCCATCCTTCTCATGCCCCCTGAGAACCTGTCTGTCTCCACCTGCTCAAAGAGGAAGGTAGGGGCAGGGCAGGCAGACAGGGCGCTGATAATTTAAGAATTTAAGCCAGGTATAGCCAGATCTCCTCCTTGGGAGCTGGCTATGCAGGCTTTTGTTCCAACCCTGCTGTAACACACATGTTTTAGAAAATCGAAGGCCTTGGTGAGCAGCTGGTAAAATGAATAAGATTTTCTAGATGAGGTCTCAGTAAAGAATCCATGTATTATTACTAACTGTAATATCCTGTATGACTTCCAGCATCAGGGTTGTGAGACTCGAGCGCTGCTGTGCTGCTACCACGCGATCAACTGGTATTACTACAAATACACTGTGGATGGGATCAATGTGTTCGCTGTCAGTATCCTTTATCACAAGGCCTATAGTGTTGGGGCCAAAAGGACTTGTTTTTGGACCAGTCATTTGATTTACATTTTACATGTTGAATTCCTTAGCCCCTTCATCAGACCTCCTTCCCCTGGTGATAGTGTCCCTGGTGATTGGCTATGTAGATAAAGGAAACCAGTTTGCCAGCTCTGAGGTCAAGTTTGCCACAGCAGTCGGCTCCATCATTCCTCTGTCCTACTACATCGGCATGGGCATCGCCAGGTCAGCACACGCACTCACACACAAATACTGTAGGGGGGAGTGGGGTATGTTGAGCCACCCTTGTTTCTAGGAAACCATACACAAAATTAACAATTTGACCAAATATTTGGGAAGAGGTCATCATTTCATGGAGTCTGTGAAGGAAGAAACCACATGGAAAAAGTGGTAGAACTGATTTTCACCAAGTCAAATTAATTTATTGTGTTAAGGTGTCGTGATGCTTGTATATAAACAAAAGTAGAGATTGTTCTATACATCAGTTGGTGTCTCTTTAAGCGTCCATATGATGTCCTAAACCTAGCATGAAGGTACATCCTTGTAGCTGTGTGGGCTAATAGTAAAAATGTTTGCCTTGGGGGTAAGTTGAGCCAATGGCAAGTTGAGCCAATGTAAGTGTTTTCTTCCCAGGTGTAATYCAAGTCATTATCACTGTGATATGAGGTAACAACAGGGCCTATGTTTAAAGTGTACAAAAAAGTACAAATTGTTTGTTAGGCGTTAAGCCTGTGTTAAAAGATGCTTAATAACCATATCAGTGCCGAGACCCCAGCAAAAATGGTCTTTTCATTTATCTAACTTTCTATTATCTGCATGTCCAGCCCTTATATTTAGCCTCACAGTGAAGTGTTTTACAATTTTATTTTCAGGACGACCAGAGCTACAAGTACAACACAACACAATTTGATATGAAACAGTTGCATTCATGAGTTATATTGACAAATGAGTGCTGCAAGTACAGCAATAGAATATACAACTAGTCAGTGACATCTCTGTGGAGTTTGTGACAGCAACTATGTGAGCTTATTACAGTATATGTCCTGGGATTTCCTGTGATCTTCTATGTAGAAGAACCCCTCACCTTCTAACGACTCTTGTGAGCAAAACATGTTACCTGTTTGTGAGAGTCTCAGCTTTTCATGGTTAGCTTTTAATAGTTTGTAGCTCAACCCATTCAATCTACAGAGGTTTTTGTAAAAAGACCTGGCCCCGCTCTAGCTCAGCCCCCATTAATGGTCGGTATCTACGGATGCAGAGGAAATTGATTGATCAAATGGTACAACCCATAAGTATGTATGTAGCTCATACACACTATGTTTAAAAGGTAAGCCAAAAGGTAAGTCCAAAACGCGCCGGTGTTACAGTGGGACTCATTGGGTTAAAATGATTCAAAGACAAAAAAGCTATTTTGATTGTGTTGAATTGTGTTTGGGAAATTAGGATATACATGGTTTTAAAAAGGCAGTGATAATATTTCATTCGGTACAGAAATGTGTAGCTGGCAATACCCGGGGTAAATTGTGCCAAGAGACAACTTTTTTTGGACAAGCTATGTTTTCAAATGTTTACATGAATTCTGATTTATTTCCAGGGATACACAGCATCCTGACAGATATCTTTGTTAGAATGGATACTATATTTCCCTTGACAGATTGATGCTGAATGAAAAAAAATGGCTCTTCTTACCCCACTCTCCCCTACATATTCCCATAAACAAACATGGATACAGTACATGTATACTTGAGGAGCAAACATGACTAGGAATACTCGTATTACCCTTTATTTTAAAGCTGAATAAAAACAAAGCCACAACAAAGTCATATGAACAATGCCCCTTATCCCTTCTGCAGTATCTCTGCCCAGAGCAACTTTGCGGTGGGGGCGGTGGTGAATGCGACCTTTGGCTCCATCACAGAGATGACCTTCTATATCACGGCCCTGCTGAGGGGTCACCGCGCTGGTAATGCCTGTCTGCAGGAGATCGTTAAATCTGCCCTCACCGGCACACTGCTGGGCTGCATCCTCTTCATCCCTGTGAGTCTCTCACACACACACACACACACACACACACATACATACACACACACACACACACACACACACACACACACACACACACACACACACACACACACACACACACACACACACACACACACACACACACACACACACTGAAATGTAATACGTCTCTTTTTCCTTCCTCTTTTTGCGTACTCCCCAACCACCCACCTTGCTCACTCTTTCTTACCTTTCTAGGGGATCTGTATGATCATAGGACTGAGACACAGGGAGCAGAGGTTTAACAGTCGTTCAGCTGGGGTCAGTTCTGCCTTGCTCTTCATCTCTGTGGGAGGTAGTCCAGACCTCCTCACCACCAACTCCTCCCTTCGTCCTTACTCCTCACCCCGTATCCAAGACCTTCAACTCTAAACCACAACTCACCTCTAACCCCTAACTCCGTTCTCACCCCGTACCCAAGACCCTCAATTCTAAACCTAATCCCCACATATCCTCAAAAAGGTTTTATTCCCTGGCTTACCCTCTCCTCATCCTGTCTCTGTAGGTGTGTTTGCCCCCACGCTGTTCTCTAAGGCGTATGGGAACCTGGTGTGTGACAACTGCACCAATTCCACAGGGGGCAACACCACCAGCGGGTCCTTCGTCTGCCGCAACTGTCACTACGACCTGGTCAGTAACGCTTAGTCATGCTCAATCATTAACGGACACATGGTCAAACTGTAACATTCAATCATCAACGGACACAGGGTCAAACTGTAACATTCAATCATCAACGGACACATGGTCAAACTGTAACATTCAATCATCAACGGACACATGGTCAAACTGTAACATTCAATCATCAACGGACACATGGTCAAACTGTAACATTCAATCATCAACGGACACATGGTCAAACTGTAACATTCAATCATCAACGGACACATGGTCAAACTGTAACATTCAATCATCAACGGACACATGGTCAAACTGTAATTTCGCAAAGTAACAGAAAACACTCTTCTGTATAGTACTGTAGCAGACAGTCATGTGGCACTGAGTATTTCACCTGATGATATATTGTCATCTTACCAACAGAGTGAGAACAACTACACCTTGTTCCACAGCCACATCCAGTGAGTGTGAGAGGTCTGCTCCAAATTATTAGTACTGTTTTTGTAACTCAATGATCTGAGTGAATATTTAAAGAATCTATACTTTTGTAAAGAATTGTAATACTCATCTTTATTTGTGTGTGTATTTGTGTGTGTGTGTCTCAGGCCACTGGTGTACACGGTCTCCTTCCTTCTGCCTGTTGCTTACACATTGGTTTAATCTTCACACTGAAGACACATTCACACATCTACGACATTCACGTTGGCGAGGGACAGGGTAAGGGTAAAATATACACACACACACACACACACACACACACACACACACACACACACACACACACACACACACACAGTTATAAACTGTATAAGAACAGCCATCCATAAGTGTGTGTGTGTGTGTGTGTGTGTGTGTGTGTGTGTGTGTGTGTGTGTGTGTGTGTGTGGTGTGTGTGTTGTGTGTGTTGTTGTGTGTGTGTTGTGTGTGTTGTGTGTGTGTGTGTCTCTGCAGTGACCGGTCACCATGGTGCAGTTGTCCACTGGTCTCGGTGGAGAGCTCTGGCCATCCTCATCATAGCCACTCTACTGATGTCAGCTTGCGCTGATGTCACCACTGAACATATCCAGCCCATACTGAGTCAGCCCAATATCTCACAGGTACTGTATACACACACACACACACCCACACACACACACACACACACACACACACACACACACACACACCACACACACACACACACACACACAACACACACACACACACACACACACACACACACACACACCACACACACGGTTGTCTTGTCATCATGATGATCTCCCTATCGCTCCCTCTCCTCTCGACCCTCACTCTCCCTCTCGTTGTTCAACAGTACTTCATAGGAGTAACGGTGCTGGCCATGGTACCTGAGATCCCAGAGATTGTCAACGGGATCCAGTTTGCCCTTCAGAACAACATCAGTCTGAGGTGGGTCCTCACTAACAGAGGTCACGAACAGTTGTTTTTCCTAACCACATGATCTGACGGGGTAGAAACTGCAATGGTGACCTGTTGGTTAGCAGGAATTCTCTGACCGAAACAAGTGTTTAATGGGGAGTGACTGACTGCTCCTCTGTTGTGTTGATTTTCTCAGCCTGGAGGTGGGCAGCTGCATCGCTGTACAGGTCTGCATGCTCCAGATCCCCCTGCTTGTTTTATTCAACGCCTTCTACGTAAGACACTACCCCTTGACTGTACCTATCACTAGATAACTAATCAATAATATAAGTCCAGTTGAGAAAGGAAACAGCATGCAGCAGGATGTGTGAGCAGAACCTGGTCAGCTTAAATGGAGCTCCAACTCAGGTAGGCGTGATTGTTACTAAAGTAGCATCCAATTGGTGCACTCTCAGCTGATGTCAGCTAAGGCGGGCACTCGGATTCCCTTTCTGAATTGGCTTCGCTTAAATATTCATGGATGGATTACATTTTTTCATTTGATTTGTCAACTCACCCAAAGACCATAGTTATACCATGGGAGACTATAGAAAATAAGTATGTTGATGGTAAAAACAGACAAGTCATTTCCTGTGTGTGTGTGTGTTATGACAGGATGTGGGCTTTGTGCTAATATTCTGTGACCTGCATCTGTGGGCCAGCATCTTCAGCGTGGTCCTCGTCAACTACATCTTCATGGATGGCAAATCGGACTACTTCCAAGGTAAGGCGTGACTGGAGGGTTTGCCTCAGAGCGATCCATCCCAACCTGTATGCCTGACTGTTTCTGCATCAGCCAACGTGGCATTGTAAACAACAGTGTTGTTCAATGCAGAAACGGTCAGCTACACTGTACACAGGCTAGGGTAATCAATTAACACGTTGAAATGATCATTGATCAAACCAAATCATCCTTGTCCATCTGTTGCCGGTCATCGTAGGATATTGATTATTTGAGCATGAGAGAACTGCCCTCTAGTGGATTAAGTGTTTATCTGGACTGTTTTCCTCTTGTCAGGCACTTCTCTGGTGGTGGTCTACCTCATCCTCCTGGCATCGTACTTCTTCGCTCCATCGCCAGCTGGCTGCTGAGGGACTAATCTGAGCATCATCTTGTTACCTTTTACATCAGACTAAGTTGCATTCAAGTTTTTTTTTATTTTTTTTTTTTACTTCTTAGTTAAGTTATTTATGTAATTGAATATGGTGTGCAGACTGCTAGACAACATCTAGATTTCTCTGGAATGCGGTTCAAAAAACATTCTAACAGTTGGTGATGAACACTGTAGCGTCAGCCCAGTCTCACAACTCCAGCTAACAAAATATATACTGTAATCCTCCTGTTCCACGCTACATTTAGTCACTCATCTGATTCTGGCAAATCAGAATCTACATATTTTCTTAGAACCACTTCTCTGAATTTACTGATTTTACACACCAACCAAACCTTAGTACTGTACTCCCTTGCTGTTTAATATTATTGCTTTTAAAACCATCACTGAGAATGTTCAATAGAAGCTATGCAAACTGGAGGACAACATTCAACTGTCAGAGCTATGATTAGTCGGTGTACAGTTTGGTAAACTTTACACTGGACCTCTCTCCCTGGCTTAGGTTTGTTTTTATTTTTGTACTTGTTTGAAAACCACTAGGGTGTTTTCAGCAGCCTCTGTAAAGAAGGTATTTTTGTACATTTAAAACATGTTTAGAAGACGTCAAACTTATTTTGTCAATGCAAAAAGTATTTTAATGCAAAGGAATAAATACATTTAATAGCCAAATGTGTGGGTGTTTAACGAGCCACAGTTGCTTTGACGATAAATCATTCTGAAAGACCTTAAGGATTTGAAAATGTCAAAGGGCCTATCCAGACTTCCAGATCACTATGGTTAATGGAACCTTTTTGAAACGTCAGCCACTTCACTTGTCAAAGTCTGTCATCCACCCGACCCAAGCATGACAATTATCCAAGTTGGACTTTTTCCTGCATTACAAAATGTATTTTTTGCAATCAGATTAATAAAGCACTTTTGTGGGGAAAACTCAATCGGAGTGGCTGGGCCTGGCACCCATGGCTGCACCCCAGCCCAGTCATGTTAAATCTATAGATTAGGGCCTAATGATTTTTTCAATTCACTGATTTCCTTATGAACTCAGTTTATTGTTGTGTACATTTTTCAGAACGCTTTAAATCTAGACAGAAATACTTAAGTTTCATCAGCTGTCCGGGTAGCTGGTCTGACAATCCTGCTGGTGAAGAAGACAGACGTTGAAGTCCTGGGCTGGCGTGGTTACACGTGGACAGCGGTTGTGAGGTCGGTCGAACGTACTGCCAAATTCTCAAACTACGTGAGGCGGCTTATGGTAGAGAAATTAACATTCAATTAAATTCTGTCAACAGCTCTGGTGGACATTTCTACAGTCAGCATGCCAATTGCACACTCCCTCAATTTGAGACATCTGAGCATTGTGTTGTGACAAAATTGCACATTTTAGAGTGGCCTTTGTAAAGGTGCACCTGTGTAATGATCATGCCGTTCAATCAGCTTCTTGATACGCCACATGTTAAGTGGATGGAATATCTTGGCAAAGGAGAAATGCTCACTAACAGGGATGTAAACAAATTTGTGCACAACATGAGAGAAATACGCTTTTTGTGCTAATGGAACATTTCTGGGATCTTTTATTTCAGCTGATGAAACATGGGACCAACACTTTACATGTTGCATTGATATTTTTGTTCAGTATAATACAAAGCCAAAATAAGTTTTGTTTGAAAGGGAGTCAGTTAAATCAAATACATAGTACCTGGATTTTCAGGCCAAATAATACACCAGTCAAACAAAGTTAAAAAAAAAAGTGCTTACAGTACATTTATTGATTCAAACAATTAAATTAAAAAACCTAATGGAGTCATGACAGCGTCATCATGATTGCCTTTAATTGTGCAGAGTCAGGTTCAGTTTGTCCATCCACATTCAGTACAGCGTGTGTAAAGTGACTACATTCACAGGTTGACATGGAGTTCCAAAATCTATTACTTCCATAGATTACCAACAAAACAATACAGACCACTGGGTGCAGTGTCTCATACAGAAGCCCACAGTTTCCCAAAAAGTAGAGTTATAGCAAAGGCAAATTTCCCAGTCCAAAATCAACCCTTAGGCACTATCCCTTGATACTTCTCATGAGCCTAAAAGATTTGAGTGGGTGTAAGAAACATGTCAGAAGCCAAACCTAGTCTTCCAGATCTACAAGTAGTAGCCAGGGGGCTAGAGGATTGGCATTGATTTCAGACTGAGCACCTGTATTCTGTGCAGAAACTATAGTATAGAAAAGGAGGACCAGAGGTGCCAGGTGAGTTACATTCTATCAGTCTAACTGACAGGGGAAATGTGTGGGATATTAAAGAAAGAAAATTAAACCCAACATTGTTTAAAAGTTTAAAAGGCAGAGTCGTGATTTCATTGGTTTTTCCACCAGATACATCTCCAGTTTGGTTTAATGTTAAAATGACCTGAAGACACTGGTGCACATCTTTAAAAAGCAAAAATAGGATAAATGCAGAAGGGGGTAGCTGCAGCCCAATATGACGCCCAGAGTATGGGTGAGTGGGCATGTCAAAAGGATAGTAGTGGGTGTGTGGAAAGGTAGTGCTCTGCTATAGGTTACACCAGAGTTTCCTGGGGACTCCAAGAGGTGCACGTTGTGGTTTTTGCCCCAGCGCTACACAGCTGATTCAACAAATGATAATTTGGTTATTTGAGTCAGCCGTGTAGTGCTGGAGCAATACAAGACCGGGTGTACTAGTCATTCCCACTGGCTTAAACTGACAGGCAAAACGGTCGAGTGGCAACAAATCTGCCCAATTAGCTGATTGACTTTCCATACACCCACTCCTTTCGACACACCCACACTCCGGTCACCATATTGGGCTGCACCATACCAAATAAGTCTATACATAGTCTGTCCAACCAAATTCACAAGTTAAGGGTTCACTATGCGTGATCGACATTCAGAAACCCAAATAAAAAGAGAACGGTAATGGACAGAATGGTTTGACCAAAGGTCAGTAAACAGAATAGGTGGAAGGAGGACAACATTAAAAGATGAGCGAGTCAATGGCTCATATTAGTAAAGCATGGGGGAACGGAGACTGGTGGAGTGCTATATGGACATTTCCATGTTTTCAGTGACTAGGAGTAAAGTTAAAAGGCATGCTTCAGGGACACATGCATGGTAAAAGGAGAGAACTCTACACAACCAATACAGTTGTGACACTGGAAAAAATGATCTGAAAAGGTACTAAATGAAATAAATGGCGTGTTCTTGTTTTCACTTTGGTGCTACAGTACAGTTTCACACAGCCCCCTCTGTGTGTGTGATCAGTGTGTCTAAGACCGGAAGCTGTAAGACTCAGGTTCTAGAGAATCACAGTGCTGTCACAGGGGGTTCACATAGTCACACTGGCTCAAGAGGTGAACTATACAGAACAAGATTTGCCCTGTCTGTCCTAAATCAATGCCTTGCCCCACCAGCCTGCTAAATGAGACCTATTCGTATTAGACCGGTCAGTAGACATAGCAGCAGCTGCTTCTTTACCAGTGGGCTTCCTTACAGAAAACAACAAGACACCATGTTTATCAGCATCATGTACCCGGTCTGTCTCCCTCAGGAACCTATACATCACAGTATCAAAGAGACCAAAAAATAAATAAACAAAATAAAAAAGTCCTTTTAGGCATTAATAAGGAAATAAACCACCACTGAGTTGGAAGTTTCCGCTATTCCCTTTTGAACAGCATGTGTGTGGTGGGAGGAATAATGAGTAGAGTTAAGGGCTCTCCATAGTGGTTTTCAGTCTACGGAGCTACGTTTGCGTCACGTTCTAAAAATTCAGCCGCACAAAAAAAAAAAAGACGTAGAACTACGTAGAGAGCTAAGCAAACTAACCTCCATCGGCTACGTTGCAGATCTTTTGCGTAGATTGTAGAGCCCTTTGGAGTGCCTTGAAACAATACTCAAGACAACGGGTATGATTAGTGTGGTCAGCTGCATGCAAACATATAAAAGGATGAAATAAGTAGCATTCAGTGAACTCCAATTTCTACTAAAACTCCACTCTCCTAGTTAAGCCATGGCTAATGAAATATGAAGGCAAACAATCCCTGAAATACACCAGGTCCCAGGGACTCCAACACAAATCTCAAACATTCCACTTGGGATTTCAAAGTCAGTCAAAGTGCACACATTAAAAACTTAATTTTTTAAAATGGCATCCAATGTATGTTTGAGGATGACCTGACGTCAGTTCTCTTCCCTCAGTCCATTCCCAGACATGCCAACACACCTGTTCATTGTTCCATTGGCCATTCAGTCCCTCTGCTCCCTTTCCTCCCTCTGGCAGGAAAGGGAGTCAACTCAGTTCCATCCACAATCCGTTGGCCTTCACCGCTGTCCTTGCTTTGACCTGTTCCCACGTCAGCCGTGAGGGCCTGGTGGTCTACTTGATGCGCTGGATGAGGGTGTGTGTGAGGCCCAGGCTGAGTAGCTGCAGGGAGGAGAGCTGGGCCAGGCGAGGGAAGGCCTTGAGCAGCCTCTCCCAGGTCAGCTCCAGCAGACTGGGCACCACTAGCCACACCTTGTACAGAGACCCAGTCCTCCTGTTCTCTGACATGTTCACCACTCCACCATGCACATACATACAGCCAGCCTGGGAGAGGACAGGGAGGAGAGAGAGACGTGATTGAAAATCGTACATCCAGAAAAGTGTGCGCGTGTGCGATGTACTGACCGGTGTGACTGCAGCACAGTGGAAGTAAGCAGGCTCAGGCATGACGGTGGGTAGCTTGGTCCACTGGAAGGTCTGCAGGTTGATCTTCCACAGGTCAGCTAGGATCAGCTCCCCGTTGTAACCCCCACATAGAAACACCTCTGAGGGGGGAGACAGAGAGATGAACACTGACTCCCAGTCCATAGCCTAGACTAGGGTGGCAAAGGGACAGTATGTTATTGGTAACTTTCAAAGTTTACCAGTAAACTACCAGAATTAGGTAACTTAAGGATTTTATGGAACTTTATCATGTGTACTTCAGATTATCACATTTATGCAATTATTTCTGGCACTCTGTGTGGCCTTATCACATGTAAAATACACTGAGTGTACAAAACATTCAGACATCTGCTCTATCATGACACACTGACCAGGTGAAAGCTATGATCCCTTATTGATGTCACCTGTTAAATCRACTTCAATCAGTGTAGATGAAGAGGAGACAGGTTAAAGAAGGATTTTTAAGCCTTGAGATGGATTGTGTGTGTGTGTGTGTGTGTGTGCGCACGCCATTCAGAGTGAACGGGCAAGACAAAAGATTTAAGTGCCTTTGAACAGGGTATGGTAGTAGGTGCCAGGCGCACCGGTTTGAACAGGGTATGGTAGTAGGTGCCAGGCGCACCGGTTTGAACAGGGTATGGTAGTAGGTGCCAGGCGCACCGGTTTGAAAGGGTATGGTAGTAGGTTGCCAAGGCGCACCGGTTTGAACAGGGTATGGTAGTAGGTGCCAGGCGCACCGGTTTGAACAGGGTATGGTAGTAGGTGCCAGGCGCACCGGTTTGAACAGGGTATGGTAGTGAGGTGAGCGCACCGGTTGAACAGGGTATGGTAGTAGGTGCCAGGCGCACCGGGTTTGAACAGGGTATGGTAGTAGGTGCCAGGCGCACCGGTTTGAACAGGGTATGGTATAGGTGCCAGGCGCACCGGTTTGAACAGGGTAATGGTAGGTGCCAGGCGCACACGGTTTGACGGGTATGGTAGTAGGTGCCAGGCGCACCGGTTTTGAACAGGGTATGGTAGTAGTGCCAGGCACACGGTTTGAACAGGGTATGGTAGTAGGTGCCAGGCGCACCGGTTTGAACAGGGTATGGTAGTAGGTGCCGGCGCACCGGTTTGAACAGGGTATGGTAGTAGGTGCCAGGCGCACCGGTTTGACAGGGTATGGTATAGGTGCCAGGCGCACCGGTTTGAACAGGGTATGGTAGTAGGTGCCAGCGGCACCGGTTTGAACGGGTATGGTAGTAGGTGCCAGGCGCACCGGTTTGAACAGGGTATGGTAGTAGGTGCCAGGCCGCAACGGTTTGAACAGGGTATGGAGTAGGTGCCAGGCGCACCGGTTTGAACAGGGTATGGTAGTAGGTGCCAGGCGCACCGGTTTGAACAGGGTATGGTAGTAGGTGCCAGGCGCACCGGTTTGTGTCAAGAACTGCAACGCTACTGGGTTTTTCACACTCAACAGTTTCCAGTGTGTATAAAGAATGGTCCACCACCCAAAGGACATCCAGCCAACTTGACAGCTATGGGAAGCATTGGTTTGGCGCCCCCTCTGGCTCGTGCGGTGGGGGAGATCTTCGTGGGCGATACTCAGCCTTGTCTCAGGGTAGTAAGTTGGTGATCTGTAGATATCCTTCTAGTAGTGTGAGGGCTATGCTTTGGTAAAGTGGGTGGGGTTATATCCTGCCTGGTTGGCCCTGTGCGTGGGTCCACAGTGTCCCCCGACCCACCCGTCTCAGCCTCCAGTATCTAGGCTGCAATAGTTTGTGTGCCGGGGGACTAGAGTCAGTCTGTTATATCTGGTGTAATTCTCCATCTTATCTGGTGTCGTGTGAGAATTTAAGTATGCTCCCACTAATTCTCTCTCCCTCCCTCTCAGAGGATGTGAGCCGTAAGATCATGCCTCAGGACTACCTGGCCTGATGACTCCTGGCTGTCCCCAGTCCACCCGTTCGTGCTGCTGCTCCAGTTTCAACTGTTCTGCCCGCGGCTAGGGAACCCTGACCTGTTTACCGGACGTGCTACTGGTCCCGGACCTGCTGTTTGACTCTCTACCGCACATGCTGTCTCGACCTCTGAATCCTAATGTTTGGTACTCATTGTATATCAAATAAGATTTAAAAATAAAATGACAAAGCTGTAAAACATTATCTTAAATTTAAAACATCAACTTAGTGAATACAATTGTGTTTAACATGGTTTCAGCATGACATATACTTTTTTTCTTACACTTATTTTACTGTCAATACATCTTTATTGTATATGTTTTGGTGCCAAACTGGTGGAAGTTCTGAAGTCCAGAGTTGCTGAGTTAATTTTAAATTCCATTATTGATTTGATGCTTTTCATTAGCCTATTTTCTCGTGAACCATGGGCTATCCCCTAGAAACTAAATGCACAATATGGACACATAAAAATATATACTATACTGCTCAAAAAAATAAAGGGAACACTTAAACAACACAATGTAACTCCAAGTCAATCACACTTCTGTGAAATCAAACTGTCCACTTAGGAAGCAACACTGATTGACAATAAATTTCACATGCTGTTGTGCAAATGGAATAGACAAAAGGTGGAAATTATAGGCAATTAGTAAGACACCCCCAATAAAGGAGTGGTTCTGCAGGTTGAACCACCCGACCACTTCTCAGTTCCTGGCTGGATGTTTTGGTACCGATTTTGAATGCTGGCCGGTTGCTCTCACTCTCAGTGGTAGCATGAGACGGAGTCTACAACCCACACCAAGTGGCTCAGGTAGTGCCGCTCATCCAGGATGGCACATCAATGCGGAGCTGTGCAAGAAGGTTTGCTGTTCTGTCACGCGTAGTGTCCAGAGGCATGGAGGCGCCTACTGGAGACAGGCAGATACATCAGGAGACGTGGAGGAGGCGTAGGAGGGCAACAACCCAGCAGCAGGACCCGCTACCTCCGCCTTTGAGCAGGAGGAGCCACTGCCAGACGCCCCTGCAAAATGACCTCCAGCAGGCCACAAATGTGCATGTGTCCTGCTCAAACAGTCAGGAAACAGACTCCATGAGGGCCGACCATCACAGGTGGGGTTGTGCTTACAGCCAACACCGTGCAGGACGTTTGGCATTGCCAGAGAACACCAAGATTGGCAAATTCGCCACTGGCGCCCTGTGCTCTTCACAGATGAACAGCAGTTCACACTGAGCACATGACACATGTGACAGACGTGACAGAGTCTGGAGACGCCCGTGGTGAGAACGTTCTGCTGCCTGCAACATCCTCCAGCATGACCGGTTTGGCGGTGGGTCAGTCATGGTGTGGGGTGGCGTTTCTTTGTGGGGCCGCACAGCCCTCCATGTGCTCGCCAGAGGTAGCCTGACTGCCATTAGGTACCGAGATGAGATCCTCAGAGCCCTTGTGAGACCATATGCTGACACATGCAGCATATGGGACTTAAGCACATTTTCACTCCTGAACTTATTTAGGGTTGCCATAACAAAGGAGTTGAATACTTATTGACTAAAGACATCTCAGCTTTTCATTGTTAATTAATTTGTACAATTTCTAAAACACATAATTCCACTTTGACATTATGGGGTATTGTGTGTAGGCCAGTAACAAAATCTCAATCGAATCCAATACAAATTTAGGCTGTAACAGGTCAAATGTGGAAAAAGGTCAAGGGGTGGGAATAGTTTCTGAAGGCACTACATAGGATTTAAAATCATTTTTGCAAGTTAATCAAGTATAAATTACCAAAGTTACCATAAATTACCAATATTACTGAAAATTCTAGTAACCCTAGCCTGGACACAGAGCTGATTCCTAGTAAACAGATCTAAAGTTCTTACCCTGCCTGACCTGGACACAACTGTGACACCGTCGTGCTGCAGGATACCCTGACAACAACAGAACACACATCAGTTTACACGCGTGCACAGTAATATGTATATGAACAACATTAGACCCTTATGCAACCAACCTATTTTTTCATGAGGTTTCGTGATGATCTCCTCCCAGGAGTTAGTCTCTAGGTTGTAGGCATGTATCTGAGGGGGGAACAGAACGTAAACCCCCATGTTAAAATATGTCAGTAAAACAACCATCATTCTCTCATCCTGTACTGTACTTTGTCTAGGGAATATGATGTCCAGGAAGTCCCGCCTCCTAGGATGTATATTCTCTGTCCATCGTGGGCCACCTCATGTCTGTACCTGAAAGAGAGATTAAGATGTGTGTGTGTGTGTGTGTGTGGGGGGGTGGTAACTACCGGAAGATTAAAAGGTATATAAGGGGTGACTGACCTTTCCTCTGGCAGGTCTGTAGGGGGGTTGTTGGGCTTGAGGTGTGTCCACTCCCTGGTAGTCAGGTCCAGCCTGTGTAGGTCTGTGCTGTAAACGTAGCCTGTCGTCCCTCCAAACACATACAGATAGCCATTAATGATGGCCATGGCCTGGAAGGAGGAATGAGAGGGAGAGAGCATGGCTGTGGGGAATTTCCTTACTGTCAAGCCAAGGGATTCAGAATTAAGTGATTTGTTACAGTAGGTCATACTAACAATGTAAATAATTGTCAGTTATTTATTTTGACCGAGCGAATCTTTTCAGATCAGAGGTTAGGAAAGACAAAGGAAGGAAGTCATATATAGTGCATTCGGAAAGTATTCAGACCCCTTAACTTTTTCCACATTTTGTTACGTTACAGACTTATCCTAAGATTGATTAAATAAAAATCCTCAATCTACACTCACAATACCCCAGAGTGACAAAGCAAATATGTTTCTCAATTCCTTTGCAAATGTATTAAAATAAACATCAATACCTTATTTACGTAAGTATTCAGACCCTTTGCTATGAGACTCAAAATTGAGTTCAGATGCATCCTGTTTCCATTGATCATCCTTGAGATGTTTCTACAACTTGATTGGAGTCTACCTGTGGTTAATTCAATTGATTGGACATGATTTGGAAAGGCACACACCTGTCTATCTAAGGTCCCACAGTTGACAGTGAATGTCAGAGCAAAAACCAAGCCATGCGGTCGAAGGAATTGTCCGTAGAGTTCCGAGACAGGATTGTGTTGAGGCACAGATCTGTGGAAGGGTACCAAAACATTTCTGCAGCATTGAAGGTCCCCAAGAAGACAGTGGCCTCCATCATTCATAAATGGAAGAAGTTTCGAATCACCAAGACTCTTTCTAGAGCTGGCCGCACGGCCAAACTGAGCAATTGGGGAGAATGGTCACTGACAGAGCTCTAGAGTTCCTCTGTGGAGATGGTTGTCCTTCTGGAAGGTTCTCCCATCTCTGCAGCACTCCACCAAGCAGGCCTTTATGGTAGAGTTGCCAGACAGAAACCACCCCTCAGTAAAAACCCATGTGCCCGCTTGGAGTTTTCCAAAAGGCACCTAAAGACTCCCAGACCATGAGAAACAAGATTCTCTGGTCTGATGAAATCAAGATTGAACTCTTTGGCCTGAATGCCAAGCGTCACGTCTGGAGGTAACATGGCACCATCCCTACAGTGAAGCAAGTTAGTGGCAGCATCGTGATGCTTTTCAGCAGCAGGGACTGAGAGAGTAGTCAGGATCGAGGGAAAGATAAAGAGCAAAGTACTGAGATCCTTGACGAAAACCTGCTTTAGAGCGCTCAGGAACTCAGACTGGGGAGAAGGTTCACCTTCCAACAGTACAACAACCCGAAGCACACAGCCTAGACAACGCAAGAGTAGCATCGGGACAAGTCTCTGAATGTCCTTGAGTGGCCCAGCCAGAGCCCGGACTTGAACCCGATCGAACATCTCTGGAGAGACCTGAAAATAGCTGTGCAGCGACGCTCCCCATCCAACCTGACAGAGATTGAGAMGATCTGCAGAGAAGAATGGGAGAAACTCCCCAAATACAGGTGTGCCAAGCTTGTAGTGTCATACCCAAGAAGACTGGAGGCTGTAATCGCTGCCAAAGGTTCATCAACAAAGTACTGAGTAAAGGGTCTGAATACTTATGTAAATGTTTGTTTTGTATTTGTAATAAATTTGCTTACATTACTAAACTTGTTTTTGCTTTGTCATTATAGGGCATTGTGTGTAGATTAAAGAGGGGGAAAAAGCAATTTAATCAATTTTAGAATAAGGCTGTAACATTAAAAAAAAAAAWMTAAGTAAATGGTTCTGAATACTTACTGAATGCACTGTAGGAGTAATGGAAAATGCCATAGCCCAGGTTTAAAGCTAACCGTTAATTCTCCACAGACCACACAATGTGTTAGTGGGACAGCTCAGGTGGTGAACAGATGAGAGCTCTTTACCTGCCCGTAGATTCGGTTGGGTTTCTTCCCTCGGCAGTTGAGCAATTTCCAGCGTTTGTAGTGAACATTGCAGACATGGACGTCGTTCCCGTTGCTTTCTCCAAAAGGAATCCCAGTGCCCCCAAACACCAATAGATTGTTGCTGTGTAAGACAGCTGAGACACACAGAACAAAACTGTTCAACAGTCTGTTCTCAGTCTGACCAGGAACGGATAATAATGGTTAAGCAAGTTAATTTTGCAATGGATCGATGGGTACATAAAAGGACAGACAATCTTCAACTTATTCCCTTACCTGACATGGAAGCCAGCTCGGTGGGCATGTAGCCCTCTGTGTGGACCTGTTGCCAGGTAGCCGTGGCGAAGTGAAACCTCCACAGCTCCCTGAAAAGAGGGTAGTCCTCGTTCTCCGAGCCACCTGCCTCCTCAAAGTCAGGGTTGTATCCTCCAAACACATATAGGTTGGCATTGTCTGCCACACACCGGTGCCCGCTGCGGGCCGGGGGGGCACAGTGACCTGAGGGGGAGGTGAGTAAAGAGCGGGGTTTCATGGATGGAAGAGGGAGCAAGGTTGGGGGAAGGAGACAGGGTTACAGGGGAATTTTCCTTCCTCTTGCACTTCTTTAGTGCCCTTTGTGGATCTCTGCGATAACTTTAAGCAATAGCGCCACCTTTTCTCTTTCTGCCATATGGTTTTCACCTATTTAGTCCAGCCAAATTCATGAGGGCAGGAACAAAAGCGCAGAAGGGGCCGTTATTTGGAATGGAGCCTGAAACATTGTCTAGATTTCAATCTAAAACGTGTATCCTACCCTTGTTGACTTGACTGCCCCTACATGATTTGCATGGGCTGAAGAGCCATAGATGTGTAGGCCTAGTCTGTTATTTCCCAGCTGTGTGTCACAGACAGCTGATCTAGAGACATAAATTAATATAATAAACTGCAGTGAAGTAATCCAGCGTGTTTCCATCAGATTTCTACCCAGAGCCATTATATAATCTGCTGCACAGATTACCAAGAACATGGCTGCATAAGCAGACAGCTTTCAACAAGCAAACGCTAAAACATTTCTGATTATTTAAGAATCTAGATAAATAGGCCTAGCCATCACATAAGCAAGCATGTGGTTAAAGTACTCCCTATWTGACAGGCTTAGGAGAAAGTCTGCATGTTAAATTAATAATGAACCATATCTTATTGACATACTTCGTAACATTTTCACTGTGGAGGTGGTCGAGTTCACTGTGTGTAAGGATTAAATGTCCAGGCATCAGTATGATGAGCTTTGAGTAAACAGCAAAGGACTAAACAGCCCTATGGAATCATTGAGCCTCAAGATATTTTGTTGTTGAAAACACCAGAGGAATGKTTTTAGTGGAATAACAGATCAAATAGATCTACTTTCAGACACTGGGGAAAATAGGAGGGACAGGTCAAGAGCTCTACACTGACTTTCTAATTTTACTTTAAAAAAAAAAAATTACAAGGAAAAATGTAGGAGCACAAAGAAAAATATTTGAGGTAACAAGCAATTTTCTTTGTAGTAATGGTGCAAGCATGACGGTCATGAATCTGCGCTCAGTGTATTCTCCATGGCACTCAGGGGCAGCGGTACAGTGAAGTAATCATTGCAACCATTCGTTTTTTTCTTCTCCTAGGCGCACGGAGMTCTATTGCTTCCTATAACAATTATGACAATCGTTATAGGAGCAACAACATGACCGAAAAATAGAACAGAGAAAGCGAGACCTCAGAACACTCCATGACAAACATACATCCAAACCCAGAGAGACACTGAGGGAGAGAAAGCCTCCCTGGGTCCAACAGAGAAAGCTGAAGAGGAAAGGAGGAACCAGGGCCAATCATAGTAAGAGAGACTCTTGCTAAGAGGGATAAAAGTGATAAAAGAGAAAGGAAGGAAGAGAAGAGGTGGAGTGGACCGAGAACCATTACAAGGGAGAGGAAGAGGCTGTTTTGATAGGAAGAGAGGAGGAAGCAGAGTGGTACAAGTGGATTTCCTTGAGTCATGGGAAATGAGAGGAGGGAGAAGAGAAGCACTGCAGACTGGACAAGGGAGTGTGAGAGAGGAGGTGGGAGAGCAGATAGGACATTAAGTGCTTGCCCCGTTCTGGCCGACAGCAAAGTCAGCTCAAAACAAAAGTGACGTACAGTAGGTGAAGCATGTGGGGTAATATGTAAGAATCTGTGTATTTCTATGCAAAAATGATTGCGCTTGATAAATCTGCATGCTTAATCTGCATTCCCAATGAAACCTAGTTTGAAAATTCAAACATATATTTCATGGAAAAGAGATGTTTCTGAACAATGCTTCATGATGCCTTGTTGACAAGATGACCAAGTGGCGCTGATTACTATTCAATTTTAGCAGGGCGCACCCTGCTATCCCTGTTCAACCCGGGCCAGCTTAAATTGAATCCCTCATTCTTTAGCAGAGTCTGAGGGCACTAGAGTTGCGTTAGTATTGGTCGGTGAAGAGAGAGGTGGTCTTGGCTGCAGTCTCGGGTGTTACGGTTACCCACCTTCTCTCAGAAACCTATTAGGGATGCGGAAGTTGGGGCACGAAGGGGAGAAGATCCGCCGAGCCTGAAGCCATCTTACTCTCTTCTTAGAGCCTGCCAGTCATCACCAACCACAATCACCAGCCATGATACAGACATGTGCACACACAGACACAATTAGCGGAGAACAAAACCACAAAAACATTACAAAAGCAGACAGACCGACATTCCACCCCAAACATAGGCTTTAGGTGGAGTTCAGTTCAAGCCTGCTTAGTGTCTAACCAAATAGGCTAGACAAGTGGCTTGTCCATTGTTGTATGACAAAGACATACAGGTACCCTAATATTTATATATTTCTTAATTCCATTATTCTACTTTAGATGTGTGTGTACTGTTAAACACTACAGCACTGTTGGAGCTAGGAACACAAGCATTTCACTACACCCGCAATAACAGCTGCTAAATATGTGTATGTGACCAATAAAATGTGATTTGAGAGAGACACACAGCCTTGGTGGTGCAGCTACCACATAAGTGGCTGACCCTACCCAGCCCCTCAGAACCTAGAGTATCTTTGACTCGAGTCAAAAGATACTTTTCCAACCTTACCTTACATCAGTACTTGAGTCGTTTCAAAACTGTGGTTGCCACTGAATGGTCAATACTACAATATTTCCTATGGAAATACATTTATATCTACTCAGCAAAGTCAGTAGTACAAATGACTGGCAATGGATTGCACAGAGGGAAAATGTATGCTTCCCACCATTAGTCAGTCTTCTTTGCATGACAGTTGACTTCCGTATCAAGCTGGCTAAAATACTTGGTTAAAGTCAAAGCTAAAGTTAATCGCCTGTCTCTAATAGTGTAATTCGAAGATCTGCCTTCCTAAACAATTACGCTGACTAGTTTTTTTTAGATTGCCAGCCAGTTAGTTACTTTACCTAGCTAGCTAATTCTAGCTAGGTAGTTTTACATGGATAGCAGRTAGATAGAAAAATAACAGTTCAGCTAGCTACAAACCTGAGTCTCTGATGGGAGGCCTCCCCGACAGTTTCTCGAATTTGTTGAGTTGATACAAGCCGTTACTACATTCACCATCTTCAACAGAGGACATTTTGAAAAGGTAACTAACAGTAAATAAAAACTTTCATCGATTGAAACGATGTCGCAACAAACTGTGATAAGGACAAAAAAAACGAAACACCAGTTAGCTAGACATGCATCCACGTCAACTTGAAACGTCGTCCACGCCAGATGAAATGCTCCAGCCAATCAGATAATCGAGAAGGCATTCAAGAGTTACAGTATTCTAAAACGTTGGGAAATGGGTTATAAACTGTTTGCAAACAAACTTCCAAGCAGATGGGTGGTAAATGTAGTCAGGGTTAACAGAGCAGACGTTTTGGAAGTTACTTTATAATGGATAGCCAAAGAGATATGAGGACATAGAATTAGGAATTATATTTAATTTATTAGGATCCCCATTAGCCGATGCCAATGGCCGCAGATAGTCTTACTGGTTACCCGACCAGTCGCGGTCGGTGCCGTTTATGATGAGGGAGCATGGCCTATTTCTGTTACAGCATATTGGATGACTGTCATTTATATTCCATTAACCCAGTTCATGTAACATTGATAGTTTTAGGCTACTACATGATACTAAAATGTTCCCTGTACCCATATTGAGGTTACTACAACCTAGCCTATCAATGAAAGTCTACAGCGTAGGTGAACTCAGGTTGAGAGCAAATTTTGAGCTGACACATTGACAGACAGTGACACATTCAATACCACCTTGCACACTCTTGCCTGCATCTAGATGATCTGGGGTGTAATCATTAGTCTATCAGTTGCAAATGAGAGTTTCTATTGGACAAATTCAGGTATGTTTACCCCCGTTTAGTTCCGTTTAAAAACGTTTTTCAAAAGAATCGGCGGAATGAATACACCCCTGATCACACTTAAATTCTGTTCACTTTCATGGCAGCTACGTTGTATTCCTTCTGGCATCTATGCACTCTCCTTCTCACCTTTTCTCTTCGTTTGTGGACTTCAATGCACAACACATGGTATGTGACCAGGCAAAAAAAACTTTCAAAGCCAAACCATATCATAACCGCTACACACAGCCTACATCGTTGTCACCATATTAGCTAAAGTAACGTCATAGTCAACAAAGCTAATAGAACTAACTCGTTAGTAAACCCGCTACAATCATGCATTAACGTTACAATGTATAGTCAGTAAGCAGTTTAGCACTTACACCGGTGGACCCCGGTGGCAATACATTTGTAAAACCAAAAGCTTACACTACCTTGGCTTGGAAGATGTCCAGTGTTGTGTTGAATAATCATGGCCAGATAGCTAACATAGCATCCTTCTGTTTGAGCAGGGTGTTTGAGTAGGCTAACCTAGCTAGCTGCATTTACTAGCTAAGCAAGTGAAACTGAAAGTGAAAAAAAAATCACTCTCTCTTGCTTCTCCTTCATTTTTGAAGAAAGTAAGTGGATGAAAACTGTTCAACTATTGTCTTTCTCTCTCTTTGAGTCAACTACTCACCACATTTTATGCACTGTAATGCTTGATAGCAGGTAGCCTAGTGGTTAGAGCGTTGGACTAGTAACTGAAAGGTTGCAAAAATGAATCCCCTAGCTGACAAGGTAAAAATATGTTCCTAGGCCGTCATTGAAAATAAGAATTTGTTCTTAACTGACTTGCCTTGTTAAATAAAGGTAAAATTTAAAACAAAAAAATAGCTGTAGCTTATGCTTTCAGTATTATATTAATTCTTTGTTCCTTTGATTGGGTGGACAACAGGTCAGTTCATGCTGCAAGATCTCTGATAGGTTGGAGGATGTCCTCCGGAAGTTATCATAATTACTGTGTAAGTCTATGGAAGGGGGTGAGAACCACGAGCCTCCTAGGTTTTGTATTGAAGTCAATGTACCCAGAAGAGGACGGAAGCTAGCTGTCCTCCGCCTTCACCATGGTGCTACCCTAGAGAGAGTGCTGTTGAGGCTACTGTAGACCTTCATTGCAAAACAGTGTGTTTTAATCCATTATTTGGTGACGTGAATATATTTAGTATAGTTTTATCTAAAAATTATACCTTTTTAAATGTTTTAATATTTACATTTTTATGAAATTCACTGAAGAGGATGGTCCTCCCCTTCTTCCTCCGAGGATCCTCCACTGAGTCCGACACATAACGAAAAATACATTACAGACAAAATACTTTTGACAAAGCAAATTTGAGGAAAGCGCTTCTGAAGTTCTATCAACAGATTGACTGTAGTACTTGCGCTAGGAAAGCACTCAACCACTGCTATTCTCTCTTCCGGGATGCCTACAAGGCCTTCCCCCACCCTCCCTTTGGCAAATCAGATCACAAATCCATTTTGCTCCTCTGTTCCTATAGGCAGCAACTCAAACAGGAAGTACCCGTGCTTAGGTCTATTCAACGCTGGTCTGAACAATCGGAATCCATGCTTCAAGATTGTTCACGCGGACTGGGATATGTTCCGGGTAGCCTCTGAGAATAATATTGGGTCTGAACCACGCCCTGTGCAACTGGGTCCTGGACTTCCTGACGGGCCGACCCCAGGTGGTGAAGGTAGGAAACAGCACCGCCACTTCACTGATCCTCAACACAGGGGCCCCACAAGGGTGCGTGCTCAGCCCCCTCCTGTACTCTCTGTTCACTCATGACTGCGTGTCCACATACGCCTCCAAGTCAATCATTAAGTTTACAGACGACACAACCATAGTAAGCCTGATTACCAACAATGACGAGACACTCTACAGGGAGGAGGTGAGGGACCTGGCGGAGTGATGCCAGGAAAATAACCTCTCCCTCAACATTAACAAAATGAAGTAGCTGATCGTGGACTTCAGGAAAAAGCAGAGGGAGCACGCCCCTATCCACATTGACAGGACCACAGTGCAGAAGGTGGAATGCTTCAAGTTCCTCGGCGTACCCATCACTGACAATCTGAAATGGTCCACCCACAACAGCGCCTCTTCAACCTCAGGAGGCTGAAGAAATTTGGCTTGGCCCCTAAGACCCTCACAAACTTTTACAGATACACAATTGAGAGCATCCTGTTGGGCTGTATCATTGTCTAGTACGGCAACCGCACCGCCCACAACCGCAGGGCTCTCCAGAGTGTGGTATGGTCTGCCCAACGCATCACCAGGGGCACACTGCCTGCCCTCCAGGACACCTACAGCACCCGATGTCACAGGAAGGCCAAAAAGATAATCAAGGACATAAACCACCCGAGCCACGGCCTGTTCACCTCGTTATCATCCAGAAGGCGAGGTCAGTACAGGTGCATCAAAGCTGGGACTGAGAGACTGAAAAACAACTTCTATCTCAAGGCCATCAGACTGTTAAATAGCCATCACTAGCCGGCTACCACCCGGTTACTCAACCCTGCACCTTAGAGGCTACTGCCCTATATACATAGACATGGAATCACTGGTCACTTTAATAATGGAACACTAGTCACTTTAATAACGTTTACATACTGCTTTACTCATTTCATATGGATATACTGTATTCTATTCTACTGTATTTTAGTCAATGCCACTCCGACATTGCTTGTCCTAATATTTATATATTTCTTAATTCCATTATTTTACTTTTAGATTTGTGTGTATTGTTGTAAATTGTTAGATATTACTGCACTGTTGGAACTAGCAACACAAGCATTTCACTACACCCGCAATAACATCTGCTAAATATGTGTATGTGAAATGTGATTTGATTTGGTGTGTGTGCATCTATCAGTTACACATACTAAAACATTATCAGTACATACACACAACAAGTAGGTCACATGCGGCAGAGCCATTGTGCTGTGTGGTGTTGCTTTATTTGTTTTTTTAAAACCAGGTTTGCTGTTCACTTGCGCTATATAAGATGGAAGGGTGTCACGCCCTGACCGTAGAGAGCTTTTTATGTCTCTATTTTGGTTTGGTCAGGGTGTGATTTGGGTGGGCATTCTATGTTCCTTTTTCTATGATTTGTATTTCTTGGTGTTTGGCCGGGTGTGGTTCTCAATCAGAGGCAGCTGTCTATCGTTGTCTCTGATTGAGAACCATGCTTAGGTATCCTTTTTCCCACCTGTATTTGTGGGTAGTTGTCCATGTATAGTTGCCTGTGAGCACTACATTGGCGTCACGTTTTCGTTTGGATGTTTATTGTTTTGTGGGCGACATCTTATAATAAAAAAGTATGTACGCTGACCACGCTGCACCTTGGTCTACTGTTTCCACCTTAGACGATCATGCACTCATGGATATGTATAATACTGTATGTTTCCTTGAATTTGTTCTGGACCTGGGGYCTATYAAAAGACCCCAGTGCTGTGTGTAAGTTGACTATGCAAACAATTTGGAATTTCCAAAAACATGAATATTTCTTCTAAATACAAGAAGTGACACAATCAGTCTTTCCTCAACTCTTAGCCAAGAGAGACTGGCATGCATAGCATTAATATTAGCACTCTGATTACGATGAAGAGCAAGACGTGCGGCTCTGTTTTGGGCCAACTGCAGCTTAACTAGGTATTTCTTTGCAGCACTTGACCATATGACTGGGCAATAATAAAGATAAGATAAAACTAGAGCCTGCAGGACTTGCTTTGTGGAGTGTGGTATCAAAAAAGCTGAGAATCTCTTTATTACAGAGAGACCTCTTTCCATCTTTACAACCATTAAATCTATATGTTTTGGCCATGACAGTTTACAATCTAAGGTAACACCAAGTCATTTAGTCTCCTCAACTTGTTCAATAGCCATACCATTCATTACCAGATTCAGCTGAGGACTTAGGAAATTATTTGTACCAAATGCATGTTCAGGACCAGTTTATTACTGGCCACCCATTCCAAAACAGAGTGCAACTCTTTGTTACCTGTGGTTGCTGATGCGTATAAGGTTGAATCATCAGCAGATATGGACACAGATGCTTGGTTTAATGCCAGTGTCAGGTCATTGGTAAACATTTAAAAGAGTAGAGGGTCTAGAGAGCTTCCCTGGGATACTCCACACTTTACATGTTTTACATTAGAGAAGCTTTCATTAAAGAAAACCCTCTGAGTTCTGTTAGCTAGATAGCTCTGAATCCATTTTTATGGCAGAGGTTGAAAAGCTATAACATAACAAAAGTTTTCTCAACAACAGGTTATAGTCAATAATATCAAAGGCTGCACTGAAATCTAACAGTACAACTACCTCAATCTTCTTATCAATTTCCTTCAACCAATCATCAGTAATTTGTGCCAGTGCAGTGCGTTGAGTGCCCTTCTATATAAGCATGCTGAAAGTCTGTTGTTCATTTGTTTACAGAGAAATAGCATTGTATTTGGTCAAACACTATTTTTTCAAGTTTGCTAAGAGCTGGCAGCAAGCTGTAACCATGGTGAGGGTTCGCTGCTTCCCCAATCAAAGCCCTGGATTAACACAGAGGTTGGCACTAAACTAAAGGACAGGGCTACCACACACAGAGCTATCGTAGACAATCCTGAGGCTACGGCCGAGGACAGGAATAAGTACAAGAAGTCCCGCTATGACCTTCCCAGAGTCATCAAACGAGCAAGAGGATAGTATAGGAATAAGGTTGAATCCTACTACACAGGCTCCGACGCCCGCCATATGTTGCAGGGGCTACAGTCCATTACGGATTACAAAGGAAGACTCAACCGTGATCTGCCCAACGATGCTTCTCTACCAGATGAACTCAATGCATTTTATGCACGCTTTGACAACAACAACATCGTGCCGGGTGTGAGTGCCGTCACCAACCCAGAGGATTGAGTGATCTCGCTCTCCAAGGCCAACGTGAAAAAGGTCTTTAATCAGGTCAATACCCTCAAGGCCGCGGGGCCAGACAGAATTCCYGGGCACGTTCTCAGAGTATGAGCAGAACAGCTGGCAGGCATGTTCACGGTAATTGTCAACCTCTCCTTGTCCCAGTCTGTAATACCCACATGTTTTAAGATGACCACCATAATTCCTGTCCCCAACAACTCTAAGGCTTCATGCTACAATGACTACCGCCCTGTAGCACTCACTTCTGTAATCAGGAAGTGCTTTTGAGAGGCTGGTTATGGCACACATTAGATCCATAGATGACGCAATCTCAATCGCTCTTCACACTGCCCTCACCCACCTAGATAAGAGCAACACCTATGTGAGAATGCTGTTCACTGACTACAGCTCAGCGTTCAATACACTTGTCCTCTCCAAGCTCGTCACCAAGCTTAGGAATCTGGGTCTGAACACCTTCCTGGACTTCCTGATGGGCCGACCCCAGGGGGTGAGGGTAGGCAACATCACTTCCGCCACACTGACCCTCAACACAGCGGCCCCCAGAGGTGTGTGCTTAGTCCCCTCCTGTACTCCCTGTTCACCCACGACTGCATGGCCATGCACGACTCCAACAAATTCATCACGTTTGCTGACGACGGTGGTAGACCTGATCACCGGTGATGATGAGTCAGCCTACTGGGAGGAGGTCAGTGGCCTGGCAGTGTTGTGCCAGAACAACAACCTCTCCCTCAACGTAAATAAGACCAAGGAGCTGATCGTGGACTACAGGAAACGGGAGGGCGAGCACGCCCCCATCCACATCGACGGACCGCAGTGGATCAGGTCGAGAACTTCAAGTTCCTCGGTGTCCAAATCACTAAAGAATTAAAATGGTCCAAACACACACACAGTTGTGAAAAAGGCACAATAGCGCCTCTTCCACCTCAGGAGGTTGAAAAAGATTGGCATGGGCCCTCAAATCCTCAAACAGTTCTACAGCTGTGGCTCTACAGAGGGTGGTGCGGACAACCCAGTACATCACTGGGGCCAAGCTCCCTGCCATCCAGAACATCTACAGTGCATTCTGTAGATGTATTCAAATGTCTAAATACTTTAATGCACTGTATTTCAGGTAGTGGAATAGGAAGGCCCGGAAAATCGTTAAAGACTCCAACCACACTAGCCATAGACTATTCTCTCTGATTCTGCATGGCAAGCGGTACTGGTGCATCAAGTCTGGCACCAACAAGCTCTTGAACAGTTTCTATCCCCAAGCAATAAGACTGATAAATAGTTAACAAAATAGCTACACAGACTGAGTTAACCTTGTATCCTCATTGACCTTTTTATTTTTGTCTCTATGCACACTCACTGGGCCCTACACACTTACTCCATCATCTGTTCACTCACACTATCACGACCCAGGATATGACCCAGATGCAGACACAGGAGGCAGATAGTTTGATTCTCAGAATATTTATTATAACAAAGGGACAGGCAAAGGACAGCTCAAGGGCAGGCAGAGGTTCGTAATCCAAGGCAGAGTCAATCAGTGACAGAACGGCAGGCAGGCTTAGGGTCAGGACAGGCAGAAAGGTTGGAACCAGGAAGACTACAAAACAAAACTTTAGAACAGGAGAAACTGGAAAAACGCTGGTAAGACCTGACATAACAAGACGAATTGGCAATAGACAAAAAAAAAATACACAGGGGATAATGGGGAAAAATAGGAGACACCTGCTGGGGATTTGGAAACGAGCACAAGACAGGTGAAACAGATCAGGGTGTGACACACATAACATGCACACATTTATACTGACTCTACACACAAGCACACCCACTCACATTCAAGCTGCTGCTACTCTGTTTATCTTATATCCTGATGCCTATTCACCTTACCCCTATACATATCTACCTCAATCACCCCAGTATCTCTGCACATGTAAATATGGTATTGGAACTGGCCCTGTATATAATATGCTTACTTACTTATTGTGTTCTTCATATTTCTTATTTCTCATGTGTTTTTTTCTAGTATTACATTGTTATTGATTATTGCATTGTTGGGTTTTGAGTTTGCAAGAAAGGCACTTCACTGTACTTGTGCATGTGACATTAAAACGGTCAACTTTAAACTGTTAGAACCAGTAAAGGCTGCTTTACCATTCATGGGTAGTGGAATGATTTTGGCTTCCCTCCAGGCCTGAGCACAAAGACTTTCCTACAGTCGTGGCCAAAAGTTTAGAAAATTACACAAATATACATTTTCACAAAGTCTGCTGCCTCAGTGTCTTTAGATATTTTTGTCAGATGTTACTATGGAATACTGAAGTATAATTACAAGCATTTCATAAGTGTCAAAGGCTTTAATTGACAATTACATGAAGTTGATGCAAAGAGTCAATATTTGCAGTGTTGACCCTTCTTCTTCAAGACCTCTGCAATCCGCCCTGGCATGCTGTCAATTAACTTCTGGGCCACATCCTGACTGATGGCAGCCCATTCCTGCATAATCAATACTTGGAGTTTGTCAGAATTTGTGGGTTTTTGTTTGTCCACCCGCCTCTTGAGGATTGACCACAAATTCTCAATGGGATTAAGGTCTGGGGAGTTTCCTGGCCATGGACCCAAAATATCAAATGTTTTGTTCCCCGAGCCACTTAGTTATCACTTTTCCTCATGGCAAGGTGCTCCATCATGCTGGAAAAGGCATTGTTCGTCACCAAAATGTTCCTGGATGGTTGGGAGAAGTTGCTCTCGGAGGATGTGTTGGTACCATTCTTTATTCATGGCTGTGTTCTTAGGCAAAATTGTGAGTGAGCCCACTCCCTTGGCTGAGAAGCAACCCCACACATGAATGGTCTCAAGATGCTTTATTGTTGGCATGACAGGACTGATGGTAGCGCTCACCTTGTCTTTTCCCGGACAATCTTTTTTCCGGATGCCCCAAACAATCGGAAAGGGGATTCATCAGAGAAAATGACTTTACCCCAGTCCTCAGCAGTCCAATCCCTGTACCTTTTGCAGAATATCAGTCTGTCCCTGATGTTTTTCCTGGAGAGAAGTGGCTTCTTTGCTGCCCTTCTTGACACCAGGCCATCCTCCAAAAGTCTTCGCCTCACTGTGCATGCAGATGCATTCACACCTGCCTGCTGCCATTCCTGAGCAAGCTCTGTACTGGTGGTGCCCTGATCCCGCAGCTGAATCAACTTTAGGAGACGGTACTGGCGCTTGTTGGACTTTCTTGGGCGCCCTGAAGCCTTCTTCACAACAATTGAACCGCTCTTCTTGAAGTTCTTGATGATCCGATAAATGGTTGATTTAGGTGCAATCTTACTGGCAGCAATATCCTTGCCTGTGAAGCCCTTTTTGTGCAAAGCAATGATGACTGCACGTGTTTCCTTGCAGTTAACCATGATTGACAGAGGAAGAAGAATGATTCCAAGCACCACCCTCCTTTTGAAGCTTCCAGTCTGTTATTCGAACTCAATCAGCATGACAGAGTGATCTCCAGCCTTGRCCTCYTCAACACTCACACCTGTGTTAACGAGAGAATCACTGACATGATGTCAGCTGGTCCTTTTGTGGCAGGGCTAAAATGGAGTGGAAATGTTTTTGGGGGATTCAGTTCATTTGCATGGCAAAGAGGGACTTTGCAATTAATTGCAATTCATCTGATCACTCTTCATAACATTCTGGAGTATATGCAAATTGCCATCATACAAACTGAGGCAGCAGACTTTGTAAAAATGTATATTTGTGTCATTCTCAAAACTTTGGGCCACGACTGTATAGGCTCAGATTAAAGATATGACAGATAGGAGTGGCTATACCATCAGCTACCATCCTTAGTAGCTTTCCATCAGTTATCAATGCCAGGAGGTTTTTCCATTATTGATCAATAACAAAAAAAAATATTGTTAGGTCTCTTAATAGCAAAGTAAACAAAAGAAACATGCATTTGAAAGAGGGGAACGGTGGACACATGGGCCACATCCAAAAAACCTTATGGTATCTCAGTGCTGTTAGTGAAGGTCACTGTTCTCCAGAACCCCACATTGTGATCAATCTTATCTGTATAGCTGTCGTTTTTTGGGCCAACACTTCTCTGTTAGTACCCTTATATGTCAACAGAAGGCTTGTGGAAGAGTAGCCATAGCTGTCATGCCCATTGAAAATGAAAAGGCATATGTCCCCTTAGTTTTGGAAACACACAAAAAGTATAGCATTTTTACCATCATTATAACATATTTTATCAGGTGTGGATATAGCTTGTCGTGCCCCAGGGTCCTTGGGTCACTCTTTACCTTTAATGAATGTCATATATATCTATACAACCTTAACCACACTGCTACAGGCTACAGGAAACCCCATTTAAAGAGCTTGCAGTAGGCCAACAAACAGCCAGCTGCATCATTTTTTTTATTTAACCAGGCAAGTCAGTTAAGAACAAATTCTTATTTATAATGACGGCCTACCCCGGCCAAAACCTAATCCGGACGACGCTGGGACAAATGTGCGCTGCCCTATGGGACTCCCAATCACAGCTGGTTGTGATACAGCCTGGAATCAAACCAGGGTCTGTAGCAACCCCCCTAACACTAAGATGGGGTGTCTTAGAACGCTGCACCACTTGGGAGCCCAGAGTTAATGAGTGTTTTGTTTTATGATGTGTTTTCACCCGGTGCCGTGGTTCATAAGCATTATTTATCGTAGTAATTTTCATTCGCCTGTGTAGAAATTCTCCTTCGCATCTGTGGGAAGAAAACGATGTCGATGGTTGTCCTGTCTATTAAGTCTATTTCTATGTTCCAATGCKGCTTTCAAGCGATATTTGGAACTAGGAAACTCGGAAATAGCTAACTGTTTGTAGTTATATACATGCGGCTTTCTACAAATCAGCAAGTCGGTCATTTCTGAGTTTCCTAGTTCCGAATAGTATATGAACACGACACAAGCTCTCCTCTCTCGTCACTGAATGGTGCTTAGTTGGGAATGAGGTCGCTGGCGGAGGGATAGTTTTATTCAGGACAGGACAGACATTTGTACAGAATTAGGCAGAGAGAGAGAGAGTAGTAGACCTGATGTGCGCTCAGTTCGCTGAACGTTTGCTACGTTGCTTAACGGTTTGAACTGAACGACACGTTTCCACAAAATGTTATTGTACGTTCTTGAACAGACTGAGGTACGTTTGCTCCGGTTCTGTGGGTGTGGCTTGAACCAATGAGTGACGTATTTGAAGGGCAGTGGGCAAGCTGACAGCGCCCCCCTTCCCGTTTTCAACTGGTCGTTCAGTACAGTACTGTTTCCGTTCAATTGAACGTTCCAGAACGTAAAAGCGTAGTTACTGAACGCAGCCCTGCAGACATTTGCTAGTGTTGTTGAGAGAAAGCGAAGAATGTTGAAATATTTCGTTCGATGGACAAACTGAAYAGGCAGAAGATATAGTTAGAATAGCTTGCCTCATCGAAGTAAAGTATCGAGCTAGCCAAGGAATAACGTTACAAAAATGTCTTCGCCAAGTCCAGGCAAGAGGCGAATGGATACCGACGTGGTGAAACTGTATCCTTTTCTGAGCAAAAACAACAGAGACAGGCAAAACAATCTTTGTCGTCTTTAGCTAATCATAAATTGTAGTGACAACTATCTACAACTATTGTAATTACATGTATTGGTTACTGATGACAACAAATAACTAGATAATACAGTATGTTGTGTAAGCGAACAGTAACGGCTGTTGTTGGGTTTTCTGACAACAAAAGTAGGAAACATTTAGTTTTGATCAGGCATCACACGATTCGTTTCAGTTAGCCATAGCTGGGTCAGATCTAGGCTAAATATTTCACCCTCAATAATATCTGCTATATAGTTGTTTGCTCAGATCAGAAAACTTCCCAAATGTCGTCCAATACCTGTAGTTATCATTTATCAAGCTAATTAGCTTGCTTAATGTTAGTGATGCTCTCATCAACCCTTGGTTGTTTTCCACAAACCCTGATTTATTTTATGCAACACATAGCTAGCTAGCTGTATCTCTTGAACGACGATGACTAGAAAAGCTAAACAATGACGATGGCCTTGTAGGCACCATTTTCTGCGTGCAATCGGTCGTCCGTCCTTTTACTGGCCTTTCTTTCCTATCTAAGCTATTTCGCTTGCTATTATATATCGACCTTGTGAAGTCATTCATGCTGACAGTCCTGCTGTTATAACGTTAGCTGCATGATTAACAATCAGTAATATTGCATCGCTCTCTTGTTTACAAATCGTTTACATGTCCCCTGCCTTGTCAAGTTTGCCAGTGTTTTTGTTTTTAACCCGCTTGATTTTCCACCCTTGAGTCATGTGGAAATGATGTGCTATAATAATGGTAAAATGTTTGTGTTAAATGTATTCCCATCCTAAAGTAGTAAATGTTGTAACTTAGTGGATAATGTTTTGCATTTCCCCAACGCTAACTATGATGCAAGTTGAATTCCGCATTTTATCAAAGTTCTCATTGATGCTAGTTCTTAACGTTTATTGTATTTTTTTATTTAACAAATTCTTATTTATAATGACGGCCTTGTTCCTGGGCAGAACGACAGATTTTTACCTTGTCAGCTCGGGGATTCGATCTAACAACCTTTCGGTTACTGGCTCAACGCTCTAACCACTAGGTTACCTGCCGCCCCAAATTTTTGCCCATTTTACCAAATTATCAGAAGGTAGATGGACATATTTTTTAAATCTAGCGCTTAGTTTTTGAAATTTGCCTGAAAGGTTAGGTTTAGACAGCGTGAGTTGAATTGTTTTGTTTTTGTGCTCCTGCAGCGACAGCTAGCGCCTTGATTGGTCAGCCTGTTACTATCCGGAAACTGGTATGGGGCGGGACTAGATAAACAGCTGCTCGAGTGACAACAAATGGGTGGTGCTATCGGGGCTCCTTGCCCCCCCCTTTTCCCATTGACGTTGACAATTAAAATGGTTCAAATAAAATTAGATTTGTCACGTACACGTTTTTAGCAGATACTTGTGCTTCTTGTTCAGACAGAGCAGCAATATCTAACAATTTCACAACAAATACCTAATACACACAAGTCTAAGTAAAGGAATGGAATTAAGAATAAATAAATATATGGATGAGCAATGTCATAGATTGAGATACAGTAGATAGTATAGAATACAYTATATACATCAAATGTATATGTCACATGTGCCGAATACAACAGGTGTAGACTTTACAGTGAAATGCTTACTTACAAGCCCTTAACCAACAATGCAGTTTTAAGAAAATACCTAAAAAAATATTTTAAAAAGTAAGAGATAAGAATAACAAATAATTAAAGAGCAGCAGTAAATAACAATAGCAGGGCTATATACATGGGGTACCGTGTGGTGAAGAAGTGGTGAGATGAGTAATGCAAGATTTGTAAACATTTTTAAAGTGACTAGTGTTCCATTTATTAAAGTGGCCAATGATTTCAAGTCTGTGTATGTAGGCTGCAGCCTCTCTGTGCTGGTAATGGCTATTTAACAGTCTGTTGGCCTTGAGATAGAAGCTGTTTTTCAGTCTCTCGGTCCCAGCTTTGATGCACCTGTACAGTCGTGGCCAAAAGTTTTGAGATGACACACATATTAATTTTCACAAAGTCTGCTGCCTCAGTTTGTATGATGGCAATTTGCATATACTCCAGAATATTATGAAGAGTGATCAGATGAATTGCAATTAATTGCAAAGTCCCTCTTTGCCATGCAAATGAACTGAATCCCCCAGAAAACATGTCCACTGCATTTCAGCCCTGCCACAAAAGGACCAGCTGACATCATGTCAGTGATTCTCTCGTTAACACAGGTGTGAGTGTTGACGAGGACAAGGCTCACTCTGTCGTGCTGATTGAGTTCGAATAACAGACTGGAAGCTTCAAAAGGAGGGTGGTGCTTGGAATCATTCTTCTTCCCCTGTCAACCATGGTTACCTGGAAGGAAACATTTGCCGTCATCATTGCTTTGCACAAAAAGGGCTTCACAGGCAAGGATATTGCTGCCAGTAAGATTGCACCTAAATCAACCATTTATCGTATCATCAAGAACTTCAAGGAGAGCGGTTCAATTGTTGTGAAGAAGGCTTCAGGGCGCCCAAGAAAGTCCAGCAAGCGCCAGGACCGTCTCTAAAAGTTGATTCAGCTGCAGAATCGGGGCACCACCAGTACAGAGCTTGCTCAGGAATGGCAGCAGGCAGGTGTGAGTGCATCTGCACGCACAGTGAGGCTTAGACTTTTGGAGGATGGCCTGGTGTCAAGAAGGGCAGCAAAGAAGCCACTTCTCTCCAGGAAAAACATCAGGGACAGACTGATATTTTGCAAAAGGTACAGGGATTGGACTGCTGAGGACTGGGGTAAAGTCATTTTCTCTGATGAATCCCCTTTCCGATTGTTTGGGGCATCTGGAAAAAAGCTTGTCCGGAGAAGACAAGGTGAGCGCTACTATCAGTCCTGTGTCATGCCAACAGTAAAGCATCCTGAGACCATTCATGTGTGGGGTTGCTTCTCAGCCAAGGGAGTGGGCTCCCTCACAATTTTGCCTAAGAACACAGCCATGAATAAAGAATGGTACCAACATATCCTCAGAGAGCAACTTCTCCCAACCATCCAGGAACATTTTGGTGACGAACAATGCCTTTTCCAGCATGATGGAGCACCTTGCCAATACAGGCAAAAGTGATAACTAAGTGGCTCGGGGAACAAAACATTTGATATTTTGGGTCCATGGCCAGGAAACTCCCCAAACCTGAATCCCATTGAGAACTTGTGGTCAATCCTCAAGAGGCGGGTGGACAAACAAAAACCCACAAACTCCAAGCATTGATTATGTAAGAATTGGTGCCATCAGTCAGGATGTGGCCCAGAAGTTAATTGACAGCATGCCAGGGCGGATTGCAGAGGTCATGTAATTGTCAATTAAAGCCTTTGGCACTTATGAAATGCTTGTAATATACTTCAGTATTCCATAGTAACATCTGACAAAAATGTCTAAAGACACTGAAGCAGCAAACTTTATGAAAATTTATATTTGTCATTCTCAAAACTTTTGCCCACGCCTGACCTCGCCTTCTGGATAATAGTGGGGTGAACAGGCAGTGGCTTGGGTGGTTGTTGTCCTTGATGATATTTTTGGCCTTCCTGTGACATCGGGTGCTGTAGGTGTCCTGGAGGGCAGAAAGTTTGTCCCCGGTGATGCGTTGTGCAGACCGCACTACCCTCTGGAGAGCCCTGCGGTTGTGGGCGGTGCAGTTTCCGTACCAGCGGTGATACAGCCCGACAGGATGTTTTCAAATGTGCATCTATAAAAGTTTGGGAGGGTTTCAGGTGAAGAAGGCTGTTGCGCCTTCTTCACCACACTGTGTGGGTGGAGCATTTCAGTTTGACTGTGACATGTATGCCGAGGAAATTTCCACCTTCTCCACTGGTGTCCCGTCGATGTGGATCTGGGGTTGCTCCCTTTGCTGTTTCTGAGTCCACGATCATCTCCTTTGTTTTGTTGACGTTGAGTGAGAGGTTATTTTCCTGACACCACACTCCCAGAGCCCTCACCTCCTCCCTGTAGGCTGTCTCATCGTTGTTGGTAATCAAGCCTACTATTGTTGTGTCGTCTGCAAACTTGATAATTTGGAGGTGTGCATGGCCAGGCGTGCATGACCACGCAGTCATGGGTGAACAGGGAGTACAGGAGGGGGCTGAGCACGCACCCTTGTGGGGCCCCAGTGTTGAGGATCAGCGGAGTGGAGGTGTTGATTCCTACCTTCACCAGCTGGGGGCGGCACGTCAGGAAGTCCAGGACCCAATTGCATAGGGCAAGGTTCAGACCCAGGGCCTCGAGCTTAATGATGAGCTTGGAGGGTACTATGGTGTTGAATGCTGAGCTATAGTCAATGAACAGCATTCTTACATAGGTATTCCTCTTGTCCAGATGGGATAGGGCAGTGTGCAGTGCGATTGCATCGTCTGTGGACATATTGGGGCGGTAAGCAAATTGGAGTGGGTCTAGGGTGACAGGTAAGGTGGAGGTGATATGATCCTTGACTAGTCTCTCAAAGCACTTCATGATGACAGAAGTGAGTGCTACGTGGCGATAGTCATTTAGTTCAGTTACCTTTCCATTCTTGGGAACAGGGACAATGGTTAAGGTATAGGTTTAGGGTATGGGCGTCCGAAGGACCTCGGATAGCACTGACCTACACTAAACCCTGCTTGCACAGGGAGCGGATGGGGGGCTGGGAATAGACAGGCCTAGCTACTGACTTGTTAGTACATTCTATCAGGCCATAAGCTGAGGCCCACCTGCCATTATGAAATCAATCCATTGGAGATGATTCAGTGTGCATGTCAAGTTTTTGGAGAAAACATTAGATTTTGTTGTTGCAAACGGTTGTTCTCTTTTGGATGATAGCACTGTAGGGTTTAAAAATATCTAGTAACGTAATCTCTCATGYCGGTGTGTGTGTTTTCTGATGTCTACTCACTCTATAGGTCAGGATTGACTACCTTCTAAATACACCTGGGAAAACATGCACAATGAGATTTCCCCTCTGGCCTTGAGGTCTTTAGTAAAGCTATTGCGTCCTCCTTCTCCCCTCCCCCTAACCACCTTCTGACTTTTTCAGGCTAGTTCTTCATGGCATATACATACTGTCTGGTTTGAAATCAATGCATGGATATCATGAGTAATTAGCTGCCTTCCTGGGCAGTTCTCTCAAGACATTAATATAAATGGCATAACATTCATCCACTGGATAAATAATGAACAGTACAGTAGGCTAAACATCAAATGAGCAGTGGCCTATTGCGTGTGCCAGAGGTCTGTCTGGGGGGGGGGGGGGGGGGGGGGGGGGGGGGGGGGGGTTGTCTGTAGATGCAGGAGACTGGCTGATCTAACGTGCAGCTGCCATCGCTGTGAGGAACATGAATGTGTTGGAGAGGGAGAAATACTCTCATGATTGTGTGTCATCTTGGGATGTTTGTTTTTTGCCTTAGCATGTTTGTGTGTGTGCGCGCATGCACGTATGTACTTGTGGGTTTATACACGTGTGGGTGTTCCTGAAGTTTAGGTGGGGGTTTGGTTATTGTGGTAAATCTTTCCTTTCTTTGTGCCTGCCAAATCAGCATAGTCTGTTGTCTCTGGCACTGGATCTTGTATGTTAGTATGTGAAGCKTCTGCTCTCTTATCTGAAAAGAGAACATTGTAAAGCCTGCTAGAAAAACCTGTACACTGTAAATCCAGTGTTTTTAGCCCAGCACCAGTGGAGAAATGTGGGATGTGCATGATACACTATATACACAAAAGTATGTGGACACCCCTTCAAATGACTGGATTTGGCTATTTCAGCCACACCTGTTGCTGACAAGTGTATCAAATTGAGCACACAGCCATGCAATCTCCATAGACAAGCATTGGCAGTAGAATGGCCTWACMGAAGAGCTCAGTGACTTTCAATGTGATACCGTCATAGGATGCCACCTTTCCAACAAGTCAYTTRGTCAAATGTCTGCCKTGCTYGAGCTMCCCRWGTCAACTGTAAGTGCTGTTATTGTGAAGTGGAAACATGTAGGAGCAACAACGGCTCAGTTGCTTAGTGCTCACAGAATGGGACCGCCGAGTGTTGTAACGCGTAGAAATGGACTGTCCTCGGTTGCAACACTCACTACCAAGTTCCAAACTGCCTCTGGAAGCAACGTCAGCACAATAATTGTTCGTCGGGAGCTTCATGAAATGTGTTTCCATGGTCGAGCAGCCGCACATAAGCTTACGGTCACTATGCACAGTACCAAGCGTTGGCTGGAGTGGTGTAAAGCTCACTGTCTTTGGACTCTGAAGCAGTGGAAACGCGTTCTCTGGAGTGATGAATCACGCTTCACCATCTGGCAGTCCGATGGACAAATCTGGGTTTGGCGGATGCCAGAAGAATGCTACCTGCTCGAATTCATAGTGCCAACTGTAAAGTTTGGTGGAGGAGGAATAATAGTCTGGGGATGTTTTTCATCGTTCTGGCTAGGCCCCTTCGTTCCAGTGAAGGCAAATCTTAACACTACAGCATACAACGACATTCTAGACGATTCTGTGCTTCCAACTTTGTGGCAACAGTTTGGGGAAGGCCTTTTCCTGTTTCAGCATAACAATGCCCTGTGCACAAAGCAAGGTCCATACAGAAATGTTTTGTTGAGATCGGTGTGGAAGAACTTGACTGGCCTCCACAGAACCCCATCAAACACCTTTGGGATGAATTGGAACGCCGACTGCGAGCCAGGCCTAATCTCCCGACATCAGTGCCTGACCTCACTAATGCTTTTGTGGCTGAATGGAAGCAAGTTCCCGCAGCAATGTTCCAACATCTAGTGGAAAGCATTCCCAGAAGAGTGGAGGCTGTTATAGCAGCAAAAGTGGGACCAACTCCACATTAATGCCCATGAATATGTAATGAGATGTTCGACGAGCAAGTGTCCACATACTTTTGGTCATGTAGTGTATATCAGCCACTCAGTGTGAGGGCATGTCTGGTGTTTACTCCAGGCAGCAGAGGAACAGGTGAATGTAGAGCATGCTCAATGTAGAACGCTGACTGTTTGTCATGTTGACCTCTGGAACACTGGGGCCTGGTTCCATTTCAGGCCCTAGTCCCTTCCCTTTGTACCTACTGACTCTTTCAGTGTTTGGTATTGTCTGTGTGTGTGCACGCAACAGGCCTGGGGCCTAGATCTCTCAAGGCAACCCCCTGGGGAAAGACAAGACAGAGATGCACCATTCCACAATGCATTGTAGCCAGCTTATTTATAGGTCCTGTCTGTTGTAGGTCACAGTCACTGCTGCCTGCCCTGCTCCCATCCTTTAGTCTAGGCCAGTGTTCTTCAATCCTGCTCCTGTTCAGTTGTTCCTAAACCCAATAAAAAACACATTCTCTTGATGTTGGGACTTAAGCCTAGCTGGAAACCAAGACAGACTGAAGATAATAGATAGATAAACCAATAAATACATGGCTGACAGCTGCATAGGAGCGACTCTGACATTGGGGGGGACAGTTTTTGCTACCGGGGTCCGGGAACATGCCCCCAGATTTGTTGTTGTTGAAAAACWGGTTTTAAATGCTAATTTCTAGTGACTTGAGTAAAGGATATTGACAAATCCGGAATTAGCCTTGTAAAGTTGCCCATTTGTAAGGGGGGCCTTGCAGAGGGGTACTTACTCTGGTACAGTCCAATCAGTCTTAGGGCCATGTCCATTCATACTGTACTGAATACCAGTGTGACTGTTAATGTGGATATATTTAATTAAACAATCTGTCACGTTCCTGACCTTATTTTTCCTTATTTTGTATGTATTTAGTATGGTCAGGGCGTGAGTTGGGGTGGGTTGTCTGTGTGTTTTCTATGTTGGGTTTTTTGTGTTCGGCCTGGTATGATTCTCAATCAGAGGCAGCTGTCAATCGTTGTCCCTGATTGAGAATCATCAGGGTTAGGGTTAGGGTTAGGGTTAGGGTTAGGGTTAGCCGGGGTTTCACGTGTGGTTTGTGGGTGTTTGTTCCTTGTTAGTGTTTCGCCACACGGGACTGTCACGGTAGTTTCATTTGTTATTTTGTATTCGCATATCGTTTTCGTGTCTATTAAATTACCATGGAAACTAACCACTCTGCATATTGGTCCGATCCTTCTCGCCTCTCCTCGTCCAATGAGGAGGACGACATAGACTATCGTTACACAATCTCCAAGATGTTTTGAGTGGACAGGTAGTCGTTGATGCAAAAAGAGAAGAATAAGATCAGGGTTGAGGGACATCAGGGATAGAAAACCTACAAGGGGTGGCCAAAAATGCAAAAAATAATGGAAAAGAAGATGACAATTGGGTGACTAATCATGCACTTTCAGGTGAGGGCATTGTTGTCTTTCATTCATCCAGGTTCAGCCATTGTTTAGGTCCACCACCTGTACCTTTTTAACACACAGTAGAGGGGGAGATTTGAAGCGGTCTTCAGATAGGCTTTAGGAAGACAAGTTGGACTAAATAACAAGAATAGCAGAACAGCAAATGCAAATCAGCTTTCAGAGAATTTATTGAAAGTTGTTTGCGTTAGGGCATGGCTGTGTATGCTTCTTATCCACAGAGGGCCAGTGTGGGTGCAGGGTTGTGTTCTAACCAAGCATTAACACCTGATTCAACTAATCATTTCTTGATTGAAGTCGATGATTAGTTGATTTAGTAGAGTCAGGTGGAAGAAAAAAAAAGATTCATATAATGCTAAATTCACAATCGACAAGAATATAAAATGTATAAATACATATCAAGTTTCATCAGTCGGCAAGTTGGCAAGAACAATAGCCAAAGTCCACATTTCTCTGGATATGATTAGACACCCCGCTGTTATGAGTGCTACATCTGTGATGAATAGCAATGATCAGTTTATTTTAACTTTTGGGGAGATAATATGATCAAATATTACATAAGAAATGTCAGTTTAGAAGTTTGGAAATGAATTAAAATGTATTATTTAAGAGGTGGACTTATTTGGAACACCCAGGGGCCTTTAAAGGGTACACTTGGTACCCATTAAGCCCACTCCAGACTTTTCACACATTTTATCAAATATTTGTATGTCTTTTTAAACAAAATTTGCTCTCCACTTTCCTTACAAACATTAGGGCAGTATATGTTAGAAATGTCTAAACCTATATTTAGTTGGGTTTACCCTACTGGTGCTCTACATACTGTATGGTTTAATGTCTAAACCTATATTTAGTTGGGTTTGCCCTACTGGTGCTCTACATACTGTATGGTTTGAAACTTAATGTAATATTTCCAACTTATAATAGTTGTCATACTGTAATAATAACCAGCAACAAACTGTTTTAATTTGAAAGAAGTTAGGCATGAAACAGAAATTATTCAGTCTCTACTCAACACAAAATAAAATAATGGCTGCCACTCTCCTGCATGAAGCTAACACATGCAATACACCCTCTAGACTTAAGATGCTAGAGCATGCTGATGAAATGAATCATCAGAGATCAGATTGATTGACACTATGACTAATCATCCGTCTCTGAACTCTATGAGCTTGAAGAGGTACTTCTCACTATCTGCCTGTCTGTCGGTTCATGGCTGTCACTATCCTGCCATGACCCTATGATGGAGACTAAGATAGTAATTGCATAAGTAATTATGTAGCTAGCAAGTATTCTTGGCTTCAAAACCTTCACTATCAGTTTATCACACAGCCAGAACTATCCAAACCAAATAGTATTTGTCACATGCTTCGTAAACAACAGGAGTTGACTAACAGTGAAATGCTTAATTTCGAGCCCTTCCCAACAATGCACAGAGAAAAATATTTTTTTATTGCTCAATCTAATTCATGCTGATACATTTTTTTATAATCTATAGGCCTAATGGACACATGCTCAAACTTGCACACTTTTGATAGACTTAAAGACTACTGTATTTTAGTCTATGGTACTCTGACATTTCTCATCCTAATATTTATATATTACATAATTCCATTCTTTTACTTTTAGGTTTGTGTGTATTGTTGTGAATTGTTAGATATTTCTGCACTGCTGGAGCTAGAAACACAAGCAATTCGCTACACCCGCAATAACATCTGCTAAACATGTGTATGTGACCAATAAAATTTGATTTGATTTGAAGGGGAAAGCTGTAGTTGTACCTTTATTAATGTAAAGATATAATCGTATTATTGTATGTAGTAGAAAGCGGTGGGTTAGAAGAAGCCTACATAACCAACCCATAAAGTGACGTTTTACATTCATATATGGCCAGCTATGTAAACTGTAACATCGATTTATCCTGCAATAGATGTCGTTAAATTGGTAACATACATTTTGTTCTTCTAACCGAATGTAATGAGATTACGTTAATGAGTTTGGGTAATCCAAAAGTTGCATTACTGATTACAATTTTGGACAGGTAACTAGTAACTTTAACGGATAACATTTAGAAAGTAACCTACCCAACCCTGGTGATGAGTCAAAAGAGTTAATGCAAAAGGTGGTTGATGCTGATAGTCCGGGTAGCTATTTGGTTAAATATTTAGCAGTCTTATGGCTTGGGGGTAGAAGCTGTTCAGGGTCCTGTTGGTTCCAGACTTTGGTACCGCTTACTGTGTGGTAGCAGAGAGAACCGTCTATGACTTGGGTGGCTGGAGTCTTTAAAATGTTTTTATGGCCTTCCTCTGACACAGCCTGCTATAGAGGTCCTGGATGGCATGGAGCTCGGCCTGACGCATTGCCATACCAAGTGGTGAAGCTTCCTGCCATCCAGGACCTCTATACCAGACGGTGTCAGAGAAAGGCCCTAAAAATTGTCTTGCTGACATGGAAGGAAAGGTTTTTGTCCTGGCACCACACTGCCAGGTCACTGACCTCCTCCCTATGTCTCATCTTCATTGGTGATCAGGCCTATCACTGTTGTGTCATCAGAAAACTTAATGATCGTGTTGGAGTTGTGTGCGGCCACGGAGTTGTGGGTGAACAGGAAGTACAGGGGACTAAGCATGCACTCCTGATTGCCCCCCGTGTCATTTAGACAGGTTACCTTGGCGTTCTTGGGCTCATGGACTATGGTGGTCTGCTTGAAACATGTTACAGACTGGGTCAGGGCAAATGTTAGTGAAGACACTTGCCAGCTGGTCAGCGCTTGCTCTGAGTACCTGTCCTGGTAATGCCCCGCTGCCTTGTGAAAGTTAACCTGTTTAATGGTCTTAGTCGCATCGACTACGTCTGGAAAAGTTGGTGCGCTCATGCACGGATCAGTGTTGCTTGCATTCTATGCTCGCTTCGATGCATTTAGCTCATCTGGTAGGCTTGCGTCACTGGGCAGCTTGCGGCTGGGTTTCCCTTTTGTAATCCGTGAGAGTTTGCAAACCCTGCCACATCTGACAAGTGTCAGACGGGGTTCGCACAAGGTGCTTAAAGTACTTGAATTTGGCACTCTAAAATTAAAGTACTGGTATACCTTGAAAATCAGACATTTTCTCAAGTTGGTACAATAAAAATACTTGAATTAAAATGAGAGGAGAACAGATAATGATCAAATATGTTTATGAAAACGTATTGGTCTTGCAAATTTAATTTCTATGCAGACAACAGAGTTTTATTTCCTTACGTGTTTCGCACTGTGGTTTCCAGGCAAGCTCGCTTATTCCACCCACACTGCCACTCAGCCAGGCAGGTATAGAACTGACTGATTAGGTGCTGCCAAACGTCACATCAATAGCTAAAATGTAGATTCAATCCTGCCTTTTGTACATATTTAATTAAAAATATATATTTTACTTCAGTTCATGAAACATGATTGCGTTCTATATTTTTGTTCAGTATAGTTTACCCACCTTTTACCACTACATCACTGGACCCAACCAACCCACACCGTGTAAGGTGCAGAAAATGCATCAGACTTTGGCATTGCGAGCATGGGGGAATCGGCCCTGAAGAGCCACATGAAAGGGGAAAGACACAGCGCTGCATCCTGCGCTGGCGGCAGTTCTACATTGTGACTTTTTTCTCTGCATTGTGACTTTTTTTTTTTGCCAATCGCCTCAAGGAGCGCAAACGATATTCCGCTTTATCAAGCAGCAGCCATGCTCCTGCTGTTCTGGTGACCGTTCACATGCTGTTTTCCTCACACAGCCCACCTGCCCTTCTCCCTTAAGCTGCCAGTCGGAAGCAAGACACTTTTTTTGTAGCTATTAAATAGTAGATGCCAGATTTTAGCCCATCCCAGCCTTGTGCAGGTCTACAATTTTATCCCTGATGTCCTTARACAGCTCTCTGGTCTTGGCCATTGTGGAGAGGTTGGAGTCTGTTTGATTGAGTGTGTGGACAGGTGTCTTTTATACAGGTAACGAGTTCAAACAGGTGCAGTTAATACAGGTAATGAGTGGAGAACAGGAGGGTTAAAGAGAAACTAAGAGGTCTGTGAGAGCCGATTCTTACTGGTTGGTAGGAATACTTATGTCATGCAATAAAATGCAAATTAATTACTTAAAAATCATACAATGTGATTTTCTGGATTTTTGTTTTAGATTCCGTCTCTCACAGTTGAAGTGTACCCATGATAGAAATTACAGACCTCTACATGCTTTGTAAGTAGGAAAACCTGCAAAATCGGCAGTGTATCAAATACTTGTTCTCCCCACTGTATATAGCATTCTGTTGGTGGCAAGAATTTTATGTAATAATTTAAATTGAAAAACTCTGAGTCAAGTGTAGTTTTTTTGTACCAGTTCATAAACCATGTGCCATGGAATTGGTACATCGAAAATCTCCTCCCATTTATTTTGCAACCCGGTCCTTGAAAGCAGCAGCTTTAGCCTTTATCGCAGTGTGGATTTTGCCTGTAATCCATGGCTTCTGGTTGGGATAATTAAGTARGGTCACTGTGGGGACGTRGTCGATGCAATTATTAATGAAGCAGGTGACTGATGTGGTAAACTCCTCAATGTAATAGGATGAATCCCGGAACATATTCTAATCTGTGCGAAACAACAGTCCCGTACCTTAGCATCCGCATCGGACCACTTCCATATTAAACGTGCCACTGGTACTTCCTTTTGGAGTTTTTGCTTGTATGCAGGAATCGGGAGGATATAGTAATGGTCAGATTAGTTATGGTCAGGGAGGCCAAGGGAGAGCCTTGTATGAGTTTGTGTGTGGAGTTAAAGTGATCAAGAGGTTTGTCCCCTCTAGTTGCACAGGTGACATGCTGGTAAAACGGATTTCAGTTTCCCTGCATTAAAATCACCGGCCACAGGAAACTGCATGTGGATTTTGTGGTTTGCATGTGGTCCTATACAGCTTGTTGAGTGGTGGTAAATAGACCGCTACGAAAAATATAGATGAAAGACTTTCTTGGTAGATAGTATGGTCTGCAGCTTATCATGAGGTATTCTTACTCAGGTGAGCAAAAACTTGAGAATTCCTTGACATTAGAGATTGCGCCCCAGCTGTTGTTAATAAAGAGACACACTCCTCCCCCCTTCACCTTACCCGACCTAAAACTAATGTTATGCAAGGTTGATGTCAATTTTCCGTGGGTAGGTAGCTAGCAATTTAGCCCTATTGACATACTATGGACTTACCCATTCACTAAACCTTCCAGTTAGGACAATGGCAATAGAGATGAAACAAAATATACACAAAGCAAATATTTTACTTCATAACTATCAGCTAGCTATGTGAATCGTAATAATCTGTCTAATCAGATAGTTTAACAGGTAAAAATTACCTAAGACTAATGTTATGCATGTGTCGTGTCTTTGGCATCATTAAAACTGAATACTTATTTATCAAATAATTCTCTGTAATTAATATTACGCGATTAAACTGATTAATCATGTAACTGTAATTAACTAGGAAGTTGGGGCACCAAGGAAAATATTCAGATTACAAAGTTATTATTTTCCTAATATAACTTTCAGATATTTTAATATCTGATCAATTAGTCTTCGAATTAATGAATTATTATTTACCTCACGTTAGTCTCATTCCAAGCGTCGTAAATTGTTGGTTATTTGCACGAACCCAGTCTTCACTATGAGTCATCCATACATCAATTGTCTTAAATCATTTATTTACTAACTAAGTAATTCATAGAAATGCATAAACAAACAGTAGATAGTTACAAGAAAATGATYACGGAGTTTCCCTAGTGGGATAAACCGGTATCGCGGCTTGGTGGACAAAAAGGGAAGTGGGGGTCAACTGAGATGAGACACTACAAAGTTGATAATTAGAACAATTGAAATACTAATCCTTTGCACATGAACGCTCACTCATTCGGGAATAATTGCAATCAAATATATATATTTACGCTCAGTGTGTCGTCGGGATCTCTGTTGAAAAGTTTGTTTTTGTTGGAGAGTTTGTCCGCCCTCTCTCTCTCTCTCTCTCTCTCTGAACTATCCATTCTAACCACGACAGAGTGACATTCATGTTGTTATAGAATTTATGTTTCGGCGGTTGTCGGTCTTCGCGTTCAATGATACCGAATTCCTAGCTGCAGACTAGTAATTAATATAAAAGACTTGTTCTTATTCTGTCGGTATCGATAGTCTAAGAGTTGAACCACGTGGTATGGTTAAAAGTTTCAGCCATCTAATCAAACCTTAGGTTTATGGTCTCTACTCAAACCTTGGCCCTCTCGTGGTAAGCTGGTCTGCAACCTTTAGCCATCTCGTAATTGAGGTAAGCTCGGTCTTCTCTCAAACCTTGGCCCTCTCGTTATCGAGGTAAGCTGGTCTGGTGATAGAAAACCCGGGTGGGGATTTTATTCGGAAGAGCAAAAAAGGCGCCATGTCCAGGCTGTGCCCCTGGGGTTTGGAGTGTGACTGTTTGAGGTTGTGGACAGGTGTCTTTTATACTGATAACAAGTTCAAACAGGTGCCATTAATACAGGTAACGAGTGGAGGACAGAGGAGCCTCTTAAAGAAGAAGTTACAGGTCTGTGAGAGACAGAAATCTTGCTGACTAAATACTTTTTTGCCCCACTGTAAAACCTTTTATTTTTTTACAGCTGATTTATTACTATGTCATTCGCTACAACTAGGGTGGGAGTTGGTTAGGTTAGCCTGCTACCCCATCAGGAAAAATTGGGCCCCAGGAAAACAATTCAAACACTCCAGGACCTGTGGTGCCACATCTGAAATCACCAAACAATGTTATAAAACATATCCTGTTTTACATGTTTTTGGTGGTGGGGATGGGCTTCCATAGTTTTACATGTTTTTGGTGGTGGGGATGGGCTTCCATAGTTTTACATGTTTTTTGGGGTGGTGGGATGGGCTTCCATAAGTTTTACATGTTTTTGGTGGTGGGGATGGCTTCCATAGTTTTTACATGTTTTTGTGTGGGAGATGGGCTTCCATAGTTTTACATGTTTTTTGGTGGTGGGGATGGGCTTCATAGTTTACATGTTTTTGGTGGTGGGGATGGGCTTCCATAGTTTTACATGTTTTTGGTTGGTGGGGATGGGCTTCCATAGTTTTACATGTTTTTGGTGGTGGGGTGGGCTTCCATAGTTTTACATGTTTTTGGTGGTGGGGATGGGCTTCCATAGTTTTACATGTTTTTGGTGGTGGGGATGGGCTTCCATAGTTTTACATGTTTTTGGTGTGGGGATGGGCTTCCATAGTTTTTACATGTTTTTGGTGGTGGGATGGCTTCCATAGTTTTACATGTTTTGGTGGTGGATGGGCTTCATAGTTTACATGTTTTGGTGTGGGGATGGCTTCCATAGTTTTACATGTTTTTGGGTGGGGATGGGCTTCCATAGTTTTACATGTTTTTGTGTGGGGATGGGCTTCCATAGTTTTACATGTTTTTTGGTGGTGGGATGGGTCTTCATAGTTTTACATGTTTTGGTGGTGGGGATGGGCTTCCATAGTTTTACATGTTTTTGGTGGTGGGATGGGCTTCCATAGTTTACATGTTTTTGTGGTGGGGATGGGCTTCCATAGTTTTACATGTTTTTGGTGGTGGGATGGGCTCATAGTTTTACATGTTTTTGTGGTGGGGATGGGCTTCCATAGTTTTACATGGCTCAGTGCATCTGGCAGCTACTGCGACAATTTTCAGAATGTAACTGTGTGTGAGAACTTCATGTTGTTAGACCCACTGACCCAGGTGGAAACGAAACAGACTACTAGAAGCCATAGTAGTTTCTCATCTCTGTGACAACCCTAAACCACACAGCATGACACACTGTTGTTGCTCGGGATCAGAGAACACAGAGATTGACTACTATCAACCCAGGAGCTGTCTGTCACTAAACAAACTCCCACCTATCAACCCAGGAGCTGTCTGTCACTAAACAAACTCCCACTGTTGTCCACCAGACAACAGTTAGCCCTCCTCCTCTCCGTTTTAGGAAAGTGTTTCATTCTCTAAGCATCCTTTTGTACCTTGTGGCATGATCCAGAAGTTAAGTTGTGTAGTGATTTGTTGAGCTTATTTGCTGTAGAAATATAGAAAAGACACCTCATGTGTGATGGATGGGTTTCTATCTAGATGTCAGCGGTGTCCAGTCATTAACACTGAGGGCCACTGCATCTGGCAGCTACTGCGACAATTTCAGAATGTAACACGCTGTTGCTGCAATTTCAGGTAAAAACTCAATAAAACAAGTCTCAAATATTAGGAAAATGTCTACATTTCAGCTCTGCTATTACTATTTATACTACAGGAGTCTTTGCTCAATGAGACAATTGTGTTTGCCCTGATTCAAGGGGGGAAACTGTCAGGTGAATGTTGTGTGCTGCCCCCGGAAGTAGGGGTTGAGAAGTAGCAAGTAAGCAAGTTTACATTTGAGTAATAAATGTAGCCGTCTGTATTTTTACGAAACGTTTAGTAAGTTTGAAGAGTCTCAGTCTCTTTATTTTCTTCTCCCATTCTTTTCCCTCCCTCAGCCTCATCTCTTTCACCCAGGTGAACTTGAACACTGGCCAACTGAACTGTCTCAATTCATTGGTCAAAACAATACATGGCACAGGTGTCAGAATGTGGAAGGTGTTTCCATCCATAGACCCTGGTGACTGATGCCCAGCATGTAGCTCCACAGTGGGGGTCCTCATCAGGCCAGAGCATCGTCTCCCAGAGGCCTAGACTAGTTGATGGGACACTGGTGCTTCCCTATTGTTTCGGTTCCTATTCTCCCAAGAAGAGAAGCTGATACCCGCAGTTGGTTAGTTCTGGGTAGAGCCTGAGGGTGTTGGTTCGTTCTGGTTATTGTGTGAAGTTAGGCTATTTCTGGTTATAATATGACATTGTTTGTTGTAAGAGAGTGAGGTAAAGTATTAGTTATTTGTGTGGTTAGTTTTGCTTAGGGTAAGTGTTTTGTGTGTAACCTGAGCTGTGTGTGTTGGCTGAGTCTGATCACTACATTATTGATCAGACACCACGGCTGGCGTTATCGATCCTATGTTTGACCTTAGCCCAGAGTATTTCTCTCTCTCACACACACACTGGTTCTACTGACCTCAGACTAGGTCTGAGTCCCAAATGGCACTCTATTTATTGCACTACTTTTGATCAGTACCGTTTGGAACGGAGCCCAGTTCACCCAACTAGTTGGATTCTGATTGTGGCTCATTTTAATTGGCTTGTTTACTTTCATTTAAAATGTGTGTTGTTTGTACTGTAGCCTTCTCGTTAGTCACGTTCAGTCGTGTCTTTTCCTTAACAAGTGCTCAGCATCGAGAGCAAGCATGAGGTAACCATCCTCAGCGGACTCAATGAGTTTGTGGTCAAGTTCTACGGCCCACAAGGAAGTAAGTGTTTTCATAAACAGCCTAATGACTTCCGCTGGCTTCTCACTGGGCTCATTGTGTCTATGCAAAGATCTGTATGGTAGGCTATATGGAGGCAATCTTCCTCCTGTTTGTGTTTGTGTTTCTAATCAAATGTTGTTGTGTTTCAGCACCGTATGAAGGAGGTGTATGGAAGGTGCGAGTAGACCTACCAGACAAATACCCCTTCAAGTCTCCATCTATAGGTACAGTATCAAAATGCATCTGTCACAACAATCTCTATGTAATAGAAACGAATAACATAACTGGTTAAAGCATTGTGGAAATTACAATAACACAGGTTTTCTATGAAAACTAACTTTATTGTTCTCCTCACAGGATTCATTAATAAAATCTTTCATCCCAACATTGATGAAGCGTAAGTTCATTTTGATGATATCGTTTTAGTAGTTTGCAACTAATGTACGGTATGTTGACGTATAGGCCTGGACAATCTTATCAGTTATACATCATGTTTGTTATATCACAAAATGCTGCTCACAATTCTGTTTATTTTCTGCTCTCTCATCTCCCCTCTCCTTCAGGTCAGGGACGGTGTGTCTAGATGTCATCAACCAGACGTGGACAGCCCTGTATGGTGAGTAACAGCTCAGAATTTATTTCAAAATGGACACAATGGACATGCTACCACTTTAGTTTGGAAATGTTTGAAACTCACTGAATGGTTTGTTCCATGACATGGGTACATACTGTACCCTTTCTCTATGATCATGTCTGGGCTGGTCGCTGCTGGGAGCAGCTGTGAGGAGCTGACATAAGAGCGACCGAATAGGAAAACAGGTCTACAATGTCTCAACTTAAGTAGCTCTCAACTTAGTGTTTATAAGGCTTTTATATGGCTCGCCTTGTGAATAGCTGAGCATGATTGCCATACAGAAGTTCCTATCATTGAAAACTGACCTAGCAATTTAACCGTACAAGGAATTTACCTTGTTACTGTGATTTGTACTCTTGTTTCAACGATTAGGAACACTGTGTCAGTGGGACATACCAGACGTGGCATTATAATATGTATTTTTTGGCAGGGTCGATCGGTTTTAACATGACTGAAACAGATCACCCGTTCTGGTTTGAGTTGTTGGCCCATTCACTGCTTGTAGCAGATAGGCTGTTGTATTGATGGTGAGCGCTGAACAGAGACTTAGTAGTCATTTGTCATGACAGGACTGGATATGAAATGCAAAACTGTGAAGCCAACTAACCTCCAAATGAAATACTTGTGATGTGGCGTTTTTTTTGCAGTCCAACTTGTACGGTTCTACTAATTGTGCAATTAGTACAGCTCATTGAGTGTTTGCCTTGAGTCAAAGGTTGCACATTAGCACCTCTTTAACCCCCATAATGTAAAACACTGGTCCTCCCTCCTCCCCTTGCAGACCTGACCAACATCTTTGAGTCATTCCTGCCCCAGCTGTTAGCCTACCCCAACCCCATCGACCCTCTCAACGGAGACGCTGCCGCCATGTACCTGCACCGGCCAGAGGACTACAAACACAAGATCAAAGGTGAGGCACACACATATACATACTGTATATACATACACACACACACATGATCGACTGTCTGACTCTTTTCCTTCTCTCTGTTCCAGAGTATCTCCAAAAGTATGCGACAGAGGAGGCTCTAAAGGAGCAGGAGGAGGGAGGTGACTCCTCATCTGAGAGTTCCATGTCTGACTTCTCTGAGGATGAGGCTCAGGACATGGAGTTGTAGTGAAGGGCTGGCAACCGCCCTCCCCTCACCCACACGGACTATCATTTCCTAAAGAGCAGAAGCAAACTATTATATTCATATTTAAACAAGGCAATTGTTTTATTACTAAACAAACAATGATTTTTATGGATTATATGTATGAGAAGTGGCGGTGTGAAATGTCAGTCTCCCCCTCGTCTAGGTATTCTTTATTACTTACTCATAGCCCTCTACCAACACCACCACACCCACATTATTACCCCCTCCTACCCAGAAAGGAGTGCAGCATTCCCAGGATCCTAGATGCCCTCCTGCGGTCTGGGTGATATTCTGATTAACCTTTGACCCAACCATGATGGAACCGACGATGGGGCGAGAGCAGAGCATCATGGGAAGACGAGACTGTCAGACTTTCGTTGTCATGACGGAGACAGGGATGGAATGTTTACTCAGTACCCCCCCTCCCCACCACAGTTTATATTTTTAATTCTCAGAATTGTTCTGTATTTGGTGAGTGAAACACTGTTTCAACAGTTACAGCTTTTTTTCCCCTCCCCATGCTCTACCAGAAGCTCTCTGTCTCTAGTGCATGGCCCCCTCTCTCTGGAGTTATTACCACAATAAGGAATTACACAATTTTGAAAGTAATTTTCTGCCTTCCTTTGGATGGGGTTGGAAGCTACCACCAGGAACAGGATCACTCCTTCCTGAGGATCAGTTGGTGGTTTTCATCCAGATCCACCTATCCAATATGGCTGTTGTTGACCCATCTTTCAGGCCTTGCCCCAGAGGCCAGTATGCAAGCCTATCAACCCACCACACCCTGGTTGTCATAGAAACTGTTCTGTAAACATGCCTTTCACCCCGTAGACAGGAGCACCAGCTCACCAACCAAAGACAACCTACCATACCACTTAACACCTGAGAGGGGGGATGTGTGTGTGTGTGTGTGTGTGTGTGTGTGTGTGTGTGTGTGTGTGTGAGAGAGAACCTCATGTTGTTAGACCCAACTGACCCAGGTGGAATWGAAACAGACTACTAGAGCCATAGTAGTTTCTCATCTCTGTGACAACCCTAACACACACAGCATGACACGCTGTTGTTGCTCTGGATGAGAGAACCACAGAGATGAACTACTATCAACCCAGGAGCTGTCTGTCACTAAACAAACTCCCACCTATCAACCCAGGAGCTGTCTGTCACTAAACAAACTCCCACCTATCAACCCAGGAGCTGTCTGTCACTAAACAAACTCCCACCTATCAACCCAGGAGCTGTCTGTCACTAAACAAACTCCCACTGTTGTCCACCAGATGCTCCGTTAGCCCTCCTCCTCTCCGTTTTAGGAAAGTGTTTCATTCTCTAAGCATCCTTTTGTACCTTGTGGCATGATCCAGAAGTTAAGTTGTGTAGTGCTTTGTTGAGCTTATTTGCTGTAGAAATATAGAAAAGACACCTCATGTGTGATGGATGGGTTTCTATCTAGATGTCAGCGGTGTCCAGTCGTATCCACACTGAGGGCCAGTGCATGGCCAGGCTTCATTCTATCCAAGCACTAACACACCTGTTTGGACTTCTCTCAGTCTTTCTGGAAGACTATGATTAGTTGAATCAGGTGTGTTGGTTGGTACAGGAGCCACATACTGGCCCTCTGTAGATAAAACGGGACTGCCCTGATCTAGGGGTTGGATTGGGTTGTTGTGTGGGGCTGGGATGGGAGGTGTTGAGGGGTACCTGGGGACTTGTGGGGTGTAGAGGAATTTTGCCTATTGCTTGTGTTCAACTATAATAGGTATTTGACTTGCGTAGTGCTAGTTAATGTGCCAGATGGTGAATCCTATTATAATCTATGGTTTTATTCCTTCTATAGCAAGCTAGTTTCAAAGCGAATTGTCCTGTAAAGGTGAAGCATTTAGTTTTAATTAGATTTGTTTTTTTCTTCTCCTGATTTGAATCTGATCCTCCCCAAAGGCATGTTGCATCTCTTTATCCTTTCTCTTATGCAAATGGTCTCTTCTGTCTGCATTGTCAGTGTGCAAGTGAACTTATCTAGCCTGGGTGTCTGGCTGTTTCTGCTGTGGCCAACTCCTTTGTTCACTGTTGTGACATCATGTTGGGCTAAAGCAGAAACACACTGCCTGGCACCCAGGCTAGGTGAGTACAGCTACATACCCAGACTGGCAAGCAGTGTTTTGGGTTTTTCAAACTTTGTGATCTCTAACTCAGCAGCACCACATTGGGAGTGCTCCAGGATTCTCCTCTCCTACTATTGTGTTCATGGAGAGGTTGGTCAAGGCTCATCAACCTACACAGGGTGTCCCATTCATGCCACAGTACATGGGCCCAATCATATCCCCAGATTGGTGTGCTTAATCCTATGATATTCTATAGGGCACATTCTATATGAGACTTTCAGATAGAAATGTAATGTGAATTGGTGTCTGTTCCACACAATAGAGGATATTGTCCATTCTGTACATGACAGATCTACCTATGACTTCTAAACATTGTGCATCAATTCAATATGCTACTAGTGACATGTACAGTAACTGAAAAAGTTTGAGGTCCTAAACTTTAGGAGCCGGGTGTATATTACTGCCAAAATAATGTGGACTCTTTGCTCAAAGCAGATGTCATCATGCTTCAAAACACTGCCGTAAAGCCTGTTACAGGGGGGTGTACTGGCCTCTTGTCCCAGGTCACATAAGATGAGATGTCATCTGTATTTCTTTAAGAAAACTCATCATAGCTTTCATTGGGGACATCCTAGTCGTACACATAAGAATTGAATCACAATTTATTTAATCCCTTTGTTTTCATAATAATATAGTTAACATTTTAAGTATTAGGGTGCAGGGTGAAGGTACAGATGACATGACAGAACAGGCCCCACACCGCAGTACCTACCACATGATGGTGAAGCTATTGTTGATATGTCTTTTGCCTCCATTAAACTAAGGACAGGAGAGTCAATGAGACAGGAAAATGACATTTCTTTGAGAAATAATATTGCATTGAAAAACATGTATTGTCTGTACTGACACGGGAAAGCCCCAGCATTGAGATGGTTCGAGTTAGCATTAGCATCCTAATACATTATGAGTGTAGTTTTAGCATAATGCTAACCGTGTCTCAATAACATGGGCACCAGACACTGTGGTGTATTGTAATGGTTACCTCAAGAGAACAGCCATAGTGTGTAACTATGTTGGCTATTAGCAAATTGAGCATAATTTGAGGAAAAACATGTATTCTACACATTCAACTTGGCACAAAAGCAGAACAACAACGAACATCTGAAGAAAATACTTAGTCTGCTCTCACTGTTTGATGAGTTGCAAGCTTGTTGGAAGCAACAATCAGTGAGTGGACAGGACCCTTTCCCTATGGCTATTTAGCGTCAGGACACATGAGTCATTACAGTATGTGTATTAACTCCCTTTCAATAATGAGATATATATATATATATATACTGTATTTGGAACGTTTTTGTTTGATTTGTTTTAATCCTTTAAGGATGTAGAAGACCAGAAATTCCCACATTTTTAAAGGCAAATAAGTTAATGAATAAGTGTGCTTCCCTTGTAACTTTAATAAAGAAATAAACAAAAATATGAAAACAACTCCAGTTTTACTACTGGTTTGTGGTCTGATTATCTCCACTTTCCCTGGAGTGTACAAATGCTCACTCCCCCTTGTGAGTTTTAAAGCATTTTGATTGGTATAACTATGGGCTGGATGGATTTTTCATCATATTTCTAAAAGACTGAGCAGCACCAGAATCAGAGGGGCGACAGGTAGCCTAGCAGTTAGAGAGGCAACCGGAGGTTTGCCAGTTCTCCGGGAAAAAATCCTGGAGGAAGTGAGCTGGCAACCGTTGCGTTGCTGGCATCAAATCCTAGATGCCATTGTCTGGCGTTGTGCTCTTGAGCAAGGCACTTAACCCCCCACAACAACAGTTCCCCGMTCCCCAATGTGGCAGCCCCTCGCACCTCTCCAAAACCTGTATGTATGCGTGTGTGTCTTTCGGAGAAGTAACATTTTGGTTGGACACAGTGTCATACCAGGTCTGGCCAGCAGAGGGCATAAACTACATGTAAATACTTGGAAGCTTTTCTACCGTTCTTCTGTAGTTCAATGTCCTTTACTCTCTTTGGTCAGACATTCTCAGATATTACAGTCTACATAGTGCACAGTGGTTTCATTTCCTTGTCTCCTCTCCCTCATCTGCACTGATCTAAAAAATACAATAAAAACACGCCAGTTCAGAGTAGATGGACAGGAGATGTAGCCTAGCTGAGGAGTAAAATATTGTCAAAAATGACTCCAATTTAAACATTTTTTTATTGATCAAAATGATTATTTATACAGGTAAGTCCCATTGACATTGATCTAGACAAGTTCTAAATTATACAAACATTTTATTTGCATTTTCATCCGAAATATTTCCATAAATAGCTATATATATATATATATATTACATTATAGGCTTACAAGCAAAAGATTAACTAGAGCAGGTAGAAACATGATTTCACAGAATATGTGTCTTTGTTTTTCATTTGTTGTGGGGGGAAGGAGGGGGGCAGATAGTGGTTGTGTACTGTAGGTAGGCTAGGTTAGGCGTGAGGTAGAGCGGGGTTGGACTGAGTATCTGCAATGGAAGGGCTGAGTTCCTCTAAAGTCAATAGGGCGTAGAGAGATGACCCGTCATTACTAAAATGTGCAGTAGATCTCTGTGGTAAACCTGTGTCAGCATGGGGACCATCTGTTTACAATTGGCTGGGTGACTTTTATTTGTCATTTCTGTCCTGTGGCAGAAGATAGCTCAATGACCAACAGGTTATGAGGTGATTGTGGCTGGGACTCAGTTTAAAAGAAGATAAAATAGCTATCATTATCGAAATATTACCCTTTCTGTCCCCCGCCTCCAGCGCACAGCCTTCTGCCCACTCATTAGGCAAGATTGACGAGGGCGGCAACAATACATAAAACCTCACATAATTCTGCCCCAAAACAATGACAATTTATCTCAACCAGTGGCATATGGGCTTTTTAGGTGATCTGATGCCGCCCTGTGATAAGCAGTGCCACTTTGTCAAAGGCAGGGGCGCAAAATATTTTGTTTGTCCATTCCCAGCGTGCCTCTCCAGGGTGCTGTTGGAGAGATGCATTGCTGCGGCGCTGCACCAACGTTCCGTCAAAAACATTATCTAACATAAATCATGTAGCAGATATAGGATATGGTAGATAGGGTATGTAGCCTTTTTTGTAGACCAAAGGAGAGATGGAGATAAAATGTATGACAATGTAATGAGACGGACACTTTTTACATCATGCCGGTTTCTCCTATCAAATAGCCTAACTAACCTAAATGGTGCTAATAAAATATGTGCTGTCATGTTAACACATTCTAAAAACAGAACAGGTGAAACAAAGTAAAATGGACAATCACAACAGTTGTCCAGGAGTTTCACCTTTGTCATGATCAGTATTTTTAAGTTTGTATCTACATTTTTGACAAGCTGATCATAGTGAAAAAGAAAATACTTCTGCTTTTCCCGCTGTGTAAACACATTGCAAATAGGCTCACGATAACTCCTGATAAAGTTGGTTAGCTGATATACAGAACTTAAATATCCAAATTGATTAGTCACAGGTATCAGAACTAATTAAACCAATGCATCGGCCTGTTTTACAAACGGCGGGCCTACCACATGAATGGGCATTTATAAAATTCCATTTTGGCTGACATGGTAGGCTGCACCCCAGTAAGCACGAGCCAACGTCATTTGGAAGTCTTTTTTCATTCGATTTTTGTTTTTAAAGGGTAGGTTTACCACATAGATGGACATTCATAAAATTAAATTTCAGACAACACTGTAGGCTACACCTCAGTAAGCAATGACCGACGGCGACGCCTTTTGGACATCTTTTTTCGGTGCAATCATAGACGTCTATGTTTGGTTCAGATTTGATTTCAACGTCCACAGACATAGATCCACAGACATAGATTTCTGGACCAGCCTTGATTTGAGCCAAACATAGACGTCTATAAATTACTTATTTTCAACTTTAATTTAAGAACCAAAAATTTACCTGAATTCAACGTCCGGAAAATACATATTTTTCCTACGTCCAGAAAATACGCTTTTTCAACATCCTGGAAAATATGTATTTTAAACATACGAAAAATACATTTTCACTTTTCATTCAAAACCTACATTTACCCTAACTTCAACGTCTTGAAAATACGTATTTTCAATGTCATTTTGCTTACGGGGATTATTCTAGTTTTGTAGGGGGCAGCATTGTTTGGTCTCACCTAGGGCGACAGAACGGCAAGGACCTGCTCCAGGGTACTTCTTTCTCACCTCCCTAAAATGTTTAAAGTGGGAGGCGGGATCAGATCGACATAGCATTGTCCAATGAGGTTGTAGAGTAAGCCCAAGCACGTGCATGTCTTTGTGCACAGCTGCAGGGCTCGAGGGCAATTACGTGATGACATAGTACACTACTTTTATGGAGAACCTTTAACATACAGCGCTTCTAAAATGTTTACTTCTCTTTAAATATTTCATACTGGCCAGCAACAGCACAAAATTATACCAAGCATCTTGTTTTTACCCCAAATGTTTATTCTAAAGCAGGCTTTTAAATAACAATAATTAAAACAATAAAAACATACAACATTCTGGCTTAATAGGTAGGCTATTTACATTATCAATGGCATAATTATTAAAAACATAACTGAAACTTCTAAATCCTATAAAGATTTATTTAACCTTATTTAAAAAAAAATATTTTTCAAAACCTCCAGTTATTTCCTTATAGAAACACTGTCTTAAATATTCTACACATGTGTTTTTGCTAGTCCATGAACCCAAGTGAAAAAAGCTCCAGAATAGTAAAAGCTCTACAACACAGTGTTTAGTTCTAGGTAGTTTCAACAGTACTGTCACTAGTATGATCACTAGTAGCTCTTCTAGGTCTTTAAGTGCATCTTGGCTGATTCAAGTCCTTTCAGTTCAGTGGTTGGTTGGCTGGCTATTGGTTGCTTCCAAACCCTTCCAGACCATAGAGGGAAAAGGGGGGACATATGACTGCTCATTGTATTCATCCCAAAGTCTACAATTGGTTAAAGAGTGTCCCAATATTATGCCATACCCTTATGTAGCTATGTCCTCTAGCTTTTAGACTACCAGTCTTTCACCAGTGGTGAGTCTGACTACAATACAAAGTCTAGGAGAGTGGCATGTGAGGTTACAGGGCCTGTCCTCCTTTTCTCCCTCCTCCCTTTCTATCATCCTGTCTTCCTTCCCAGTCCAGAGCTCTCTTCCCCCTCTGCCTCTGACTGGGAACCAATTCAGTGTCCTCTCTCTCTCCATCGGTCATCGGTCGTTGGTCTGTCTGTCTGTCTGTCTGTCGGTCTGCAGCAGGACAGGGGGTCACCGGGGAGGGGCGACCTTTGACCTGCCCCTTGCCCCAGTGCACGTTGGGAATGGTCAGACACTTCCTGAAGTGTTCCAGCTGAGCCTGCAGCCTCTCTCTCTCATCTCTCACCCTCTGTCTCTGACTCACCAGCTCCTAGAGAGAGAAAGACAGGGATGGGAGCAAGAGAGAGATAAAGAGCGAGAGCGTCACTAAAAGTGAGAGTGGGGGTGAACAAAGCACATAAGTGTAGACAGAAACAGACAGACTGTCAGTCAGAGTGCTGATCAAGCTTTACTTTCCACTTTTAGATCATAATAAATAAGATTGTATGGACAGATCCTATATCAGCACTCCTACTCTGAGACACTGTGTATATGTGGACTTTGAGGACACTTTGTGCATATATGGGCCTTGAGGTTCTTACCGCCATGCTGTGTGAGAGTTGTTCAGCTGTCAGACTGAGAGTGTAGTTCTGAGTCTCCAGCCTCCGGCACTGACTGTGAAGAACCTGTCTCTCCATACCCCGCTCTGCGAGAGAGAGAGGGGAAGAGAGATATAGAGAGAGCGACAGGAGGGTAAAGGGAGACATGGGGTCATAGAGGGA